>NC_056735.1:828604063-828781563 GCF_019279795.1 Protopterus annectens
AAGTGTGGATCGTGGTATTTACTGTGGGTTTTGGTGTGTTTTTCAGTTATTAATATAATACTAGGTTCATGTTTTGTGCTGCACTGGATGCTTGTGTGTTAAAAATCACCTTTGTGGCATAGCCAGCCTCAGGTATCGGCCTACTAGGTGGCCACCTAGGGCACTGCGCTAGAAGGGGAGCTTTTCCACTATTTATTTGTTTACTTTTTTTAGTAGTAAAGAAATGGTTTCTTTGAAATGCATTGAATGAATACCAGAAATACTGAAGAGTGAGACAAGTTGTGAGAAAAAGGAAGAAAAAAGTAATCTGGATGGTGTAGGCAGACTAGAATTGGGGCAACTGGTTGAGTGGCGGGGTTGCTGGGCAGCACTTATGCCTAGGGCATCAGTTGACCGAAGGTTGGCCCTGCTTCATGGTGGTTTTGTAGTTGAAAGAAAAACATTCTGTTGGAGAAAACAGATAACTAACTGTTCAAAGCTCCTTGTTGGCCTTGAGTTGAGAACATTAATTTAAATTATTTTCTAGGAAAGTGAATTGAATGAAAAAGTGGATCATTCAGTCATGGAAAACCAGTTTGCCCTAATCAGAATAAAACAGATGTGCTCCATAAATTGGGACACTATTATGAAATGGCACTGTTCATGTGGTACTGTCTGTAGAGCTAAGAAATGTCTTCTTAAAATAAATACAGATACAGTCATATTGAAGGAGTGAGTTATAACTCACATTGACCTTGAATGCAGAATGAACTATTAAAATATTATGTATTTTAAGAAACCTACAAGTTTTAATATATACTTTGATAGGTTTGGGTATCTTAAACTGTGGCTCTGAATAAGTGATTGACAAGCATTTTGTTTATTTTAATTATGAGGTTTGATATAATTTTAATGATGTGATGTTAACATTTTATCATGCTACAATCATCTCAGAAAGTTTATTTGTATTCTACATGTCCAATTTATTTATCAGACAATAAGTCAAGATTTCATGCCAAATGATTACATTTAGCACTTCAATTAAAGCTTCTTCAAAGTATGAAACATAGTTTAAAATCACCATCTCTATATGAGAATATTAAGGGCATTATTATATTATTTATACATCGACAAATAAACAGAACTCAAAGAATCAGAAACAAGGAATGTGTGTCTGTGCAGCTAAGCAGAAAAAACAGGATTCAAACAGTAAAAGGCTCAGGTAGTGTTCGACCCGCCAGGACTTTGCTCATATAAGATAAAACAGTCCACTCCACATAAATAAAGCAAGTGAGAATCTTTAATAAAAACGTTAAATGCTTTTTTCCCTTCTAATCTGTTGGGACTTCATCAGAACCAAGATAACAGTATTCAGTCAGCTTATATAAGCCAAAAATCATGGGACAAGAAACATCATGTAACGAGGAACATCATATGACAAGGAACATCATGTGACAGTATTACAATCTTCAGTGAAAAGTACTAAAATGGAAAGAAGTTCTAAAATAAACAGATGTGCTCTGTTAAAAACCTGTAAGTACATTTAAAAAGTAAAGTAATGAAAAAGTAAAAATGTACAAAATCATTTAAAACATAAAAGATAAGTATACTGAAAATAATACTACTAATTTCGTAGCTCTTAACTTTAAGAAAGATACCAATGAAATGTGACCATTCAGTCACAGATGGGGGCTGAAGCGCTTAACTTTAACTGCCAGAATAATTTCCTATTCTCCAGGAAGGTTTCCCAATCACCTCACCTGTCATTGTGAGAGACTACCTCAAGAATGTCAAAAATGGATTTGTTATAACTAGTACATTACGGTGTGTGCTTATAAAACAAACTATTAAGATTTCTCTTGGAAACATCATAATAATGCTCATAGATGCATTTGCAAAGGCATCTTTCTGTTTTGCCAACATAAAAAATTATTACAACCAGAGCAGATGGCAATCAAAATTATTCCTTTTGGGAAACAGTTACGTTTTACTAATTTCACTTTTTGGCCCCTACACAAACAAGCCTCCCTCAAAAAATAGGGACATTGTTTGTAAACTCCACATTTATATGTGCCTGTTGAGAAGCGTTCCATATATACACTTGGTGTTTTTTCAGATTTGTAAATGAATGAAGGTTTTTCACCAACAAGACTTTGTAGGTTGGGGGTCTATTTTGAACAAATTCCAGTTATTTTGCATTATACTTTTTATTTCATGGGCAAACCATCAATTTAATAACCAAAGAATTAGTAAAGTAAGTAGTTGTGTCTTCAGTGACCTCTGTCCTGGACTTACTCATATAACCTATTCCTAAAAAAGACCAACATTTAGTCCACCACCCTTTAGTTATCCCTAAAGTAATAGTGTTGAGCAAATTATGTGGATACCCCCTTTCTAAAAACATGTTACGAATGTTATAACATTCTGCCAAAATAAATTAAAAACTGAACACATTGTAGCCAACCTAATGAATTGCCCCCTTTTTGCAGGTGTATTGGTGACAGTTTTTAAAATGTAAATAGGTGTTAGAGAAAGTGCCTTTCCTATAAATGGTTGACTTGAATTTTTTCAGCTTCAAATTTTTTGAAATAGAAGCATCTAAAACTTTACATACATGCTTTCCAAACTGGTGGGTAAACTTTAAAAATTCAGTCCTGGTGTTTATCATAGAGTACAATGCCCCATTTGGAAGGTACCTTACAAGTCACCTGCAACAACTGGAAAGACCACAGAAGTACCTCACCTTGAGGATCACTGGCCTCAAATAGATGCCTTATGCAGCTCGACTGAAGAAACTCCAGCTGTACTTGGTTGCATACTGCCTACTCAGAGGTGATCTCTGCCTGACATACAAGGCCATGTCCAACTCAGAACTTATGGACATATTCCACGTAAAGAAAACCATATCCCCTTGAGCCACATTATCTAGGGATCTAAACCTCACTGCAACAATAAATAGGATGTGTTGGAGGGATAGATTCCTGTCCCAGAGACTTCCCATGCTTTGGAACAAGATTCCAATCTACATTAGGCAGAGCGCCTCGCTAACACTCTTCAAGAGAAATCTTGACGAGTAGATGGGAAACAGAAAGTTTACCCCAGGAATCACTTCAGTGGCTCTGCTGGACAGAGGCACAGGGAACTAATCTAAGGGAGTGGTGAAAGCCAACACATTCTGGCTAGGCTTATAAATATCTTCGGGCAGATAGCCTAGTACCTACCTATGAACCTATGAACCTATAAATTCCATGAATTTCAGTATCTCAACTTCTGTAACCACCCTGAACAAAAATAAGTCATCTAGGTATCTAAAGTAATGATTCCAACAGGATGAAAAAGTAGAGTCCCACGTGTATCTTTTCTCGCACATACAAACTGCCAAATTGGAAAAAAATTGGGGCACAGTCTGTGCCCATTGCTACCCCCCTGTACCTCCAGGAAGTGTTCTCCCTCAAAATAGATAATGTTGCTTTCTCATACACGTTCCAAAATGTACATAAGTGATCTAATTAAGCAGTTATCTAGCTGTATTACTCTAGTAATGCTGAATGAAAAAATCTAAACCCATCTTGTAGGGAATGGATGAAAATACGTCTACCACATCTACTATTAAAAATATATTCTTATCATTATATAAATCATGGGTTAACTTACTAAAAAAATCCCAAGAGTCCAATAAAATGTGTTGGATGGAATCTAAAATATTTTTAAGGGTCCGACCAACGAATATCACTAGATGCTCTAGGGACCTAAACCTTGTCACCACAATAAACAGAACATGCTGAAGGGATAGATTCCTGTCCCTGAGACTTTCCATACTCTGAACAAACTACCTATCTATATCCAAATAAGTTCCTCATTAGCACTCTTCAAGAAAAATCTTTATGATTGGATGGGAAATAGGAAATTCACCCTGGGGATCACCTCTGTGGCTCTGCTCGACAGGGGCACAGGAAATTAATTTTCTTGGGTGGCGAAAGCCAGGGTACCTTTTGACTAGGCTTATATAGGCCTTAGAGCCAATAGCCTAGCACCTACCTATGAACCTATGGATACATTTTAGTCTCATGTGCAGAGACTATAAGTCTATATGGAGGATCATCCACATTTTTATGCACTTTTGGGATTCTGGAGACAGCTGTTGTGAGGGGATTTCCAACAGAAAGAAAATTATATGTCTTGTAGGTGACTATACCTTATGTTAAGCAATCTTCTAGAAACAAATCTATGATCCTATACACTATCACCTTTAGAAACAGTAGTATATTTGTTTGTGTCTTGTAACATACTTTAGATTTTACTCACATAATCAATTTTGTCAGCTATTACAATGCCACTTCACGTATCCAGGTTCATTACCCTAATAAGGTAATTATATTTTTTCTGTCATGCCATGTTTATTTATTTATTTTCTTATTATTCTTTTTTACATTTCCATGTTCAGTTAAAAAATGCACCAGAGTAATATAGAGAATATGCACTTTGAATCAATGTTGTGAGTACAACAAGGCAATATTTTAAATATGAAAAGTTATACTTTTTGAACTATTCACTATCAGTAACATACCTCTCAACCTCTTAGCACAAGAAATGTGGACAAAGCCATAACTAATGGGGGGACAGAGCCCCCAAATTAGGGACAATTTTTAAATATTGCTCTTACAAACAGAAAGTAGAATAACATGTTTTGCATTAGCATGAATTTTCTGAAGGGTATGAAGTCTGAAACTCAAATGTCTGTTATTATTTTCTGACTTAAATCTTCAATAATTTGCCAGTGATTTGCTAGACAACCACAATTTTATGAAAAATGGACCAAAAATATGAGCCAAAAATCTGAACATTCTGCAAAAATCAGTATAGTTGAGAGTGTGTGACACTCTAGTATACCATCTGTATAGATGCATGTATTTCCATATCAAATCAGGTACATTAGTTTTTTTAGATGGCATGTTGTGTAAAATGCTTTGTCTAGGTCAAAGAAGGCAGTATTCACCATTTTGTCCTCAACCATGGTTTTGTGTCCTTCTCAAATAAGTCAATGAGTCTGAGTAGGCATAACCTGACTATGACAAAAACAAACAGGATTGTATCCAGCATATAAAGGTTTCCTATTTCATTCTTTATCATTTCCATGGTAATTCTTTCTATGGATTTGCATAAAAGACTAGTCAAACTTACGGTTCTGTAGTTATTGGGGTCTGTAGATAGCCCACCCTTGTGCAGAGGGATGACAGTTATAGTCCACCATTCACTTGGCATAAAGCTTGTCTGGAAACTACACTTAAATAGTGATTCTTGTAGTGTCTTCCAGCTTTTCCCGGTTAGGGTTCGCCACAGTGGAACTCCAGTCTGCTAATGATTGGCAGTAGATTTTTACATGCCGAGTTGCCAGCTCTGATGCACAACCTTCAGCGAAGGTACGCCCATTCATGCATGTCTCCACGCATGTCTCCACACAGAAGACGTTCTAGCTGAGAATTGAACAGGACAACGTCTTACTGTGAGGCGACAACGCTACCACAGCACCACCACTGCAGTACACTTAAATAGTGATTCTAATGGTCCTGAAATATTGTGTTTCACACTATAAAGATGCATCCCTAGAATATTATCTAGGTCAAGCGATGCAGTGTTCTTTGGTCCTGAAGAGTGCCTTGAAGATCTGTTACATAGTAATAGTTGTTGGGTTATGGTAGAAGGTATTTTATGGAGGGTGCAGTCAGAAGACAGGGGGTAAAACTGCAGCTAAATTTGTAGGCCAGAAAATTTTCTCTATCTTCCAGCTAAAAACAAGTGGCTTTATATACAGTTAGTTTGGTACATTGTTCTGTGTTGCCTTTGAGGCTGTGGACAAGAAAGCCTTGTGTTTGTCCTTTATGTGGGAGGCTATTTTTACCTCAAATTAGCCCTCCAGGGTGCTTGTTTAGATTGATGAGTGAGGTTTTATTTTGCTGGGCATTGTACTTCCTAATCGTTGCTAGGATTTTTTTCCTTTTGCTATGTAGCCTATTGATATTGGGATTCTACCATTGTTTTTTTATGTTGTTATATGATTATTCAATGTAGGAATAATTGTCTCTTTGCAGCTATAACCACAATTGTGCAAGGTTTCTGTGGACAATTCCTCATAGGCAGCATTGTTTCTCTGAGTTTGGAAGGACTGGAAATTTTGCTTGGGTGTCACTTAATAGTAATAAGTTTGCCTTAGTTAGCTGTGGACCTGAATTTTATTTTCATTTCAAACAACACAGCTTTATGTCCCAATCTGACTAATGAGTACATTAGATCAAAGAGGTGAACATTCTCCCATGTTTCTGAGGACAACATCCAGGATGTTATCTTCCCTAGTGGGCATGCAGAATAGCAGGTCCAGGGTATTTGTGTTTACAAAGTCCAGAAATCTGTGGACCTCCATGTTTGGGGTCATGTATGATTCCCAGTATATAGTGGGGTAGTTAAAGTTACCCATGAATATGGAGTTAGTTTGAATGCAGGGTGTCCCCAGTACTTTTATGTATGTGTAGTGGTTTTCATGGGTCATAGAAGGAGGACCAATATCTTACAAGGATATAACACAAAACTTTGCCTATGGTAGTTTGGACATGAAGAAGCTCAAGTGTGTTGAACTCTTTGACGAGCCTTGTGGTGTGTTTGTTTTTCTTGCAAATCAAGAGACCTCCACCTGTTGACTATTCCTGTGCAGTAGCTGACCTAAATATGTAGATGGCGTTATAGCCCCAAATTGCTGGTGTGCTCTCTGCAGGTTTAAAAACCATGTCTCAGTAACTGCACAATTGTCTACATTCTCCAGAATGAGGAGAGCTTACAGAGAGCAGAGTTTCTTGTTTAGACTCCTGGCATTGAGCAGTAACACCTTTAGGTTTTCTTGGGTTACTTTAGGCATATAGGAAGGCTTGTCAGGTCAGCAGTGCCTAAAAAGGCATCACAGAGGTGGACAATGTTTTAGATGGTATTTGAAAGCCTAGAGGGGACAGATATAGACCATCCCCAGCAAAGCAGTATGGCCTATTGACCATATCCTTCCATGGTGACAAATATTGTACCCCACCTTGAATGAGAATAAAAAACTAAGCCAATTATTAAAGTCAATGATCTTCCACTCATATTGTGGTATCATCTTTGGAAAGTGTAGAGTGCTAAGCTGAAGCCATCCTAGAATACATAGTCCGAGAGTTCCACTATGTCTCTTTTCATATAGTTCAGGGAAGTATGCTTACTTCACGTTTGGTATCTAGGAGGCATTTAGGATTTAGGAAGCTTACATCTTAGAGCCTCAGCATCTGTGGGTCTATGCATCTGGTTCACACTATGCATTATGGGTCTAATGTGTTTATTTCTGACAACATGTTTGATATTACAAGTGTTTGCAGATGAGAACCTAGACTGTAGTTACATTTCACAATTACATCTCTCATATACCAAAACAGTTTCTGTAGGAATTAGATGTTTGTCAGTAAATATGAGGCATTTGCTACATTGTCTCAGGGTGCCCATATCCACCAAACTGTATGCAGAAATAATAGGAAAGCACATGCCCATGGCTTCAGATCCTTATTACATTTTCTGCAGGGGGGTTTCTACAGTGCAAGAGGAGTTAATTGATGGCTAAGACTATAGACTATAACAAACACTAAACTTGGGAGGTGCTTCTCAAAACACACACTAACTGCTCTTCATGCAGCTAACTGATGATGAAATTTCAGAGGGTAGTTTTATAGAAACAATGTCAGTTCTAAGCACCTGTATCTATACAGGGCAGCTGATAAATATTGCTTCATGATGACCAGCATCATGCTAATGTGATGATATTATGCAGACACAGAAAGTCACTAAACAAACAAACTACTCCCTGGGAATCAAAAACACATCCTCTGAGGTATCAAACAGTGATTCCCAGCTCTGAAGGGACCCCAGTTTCTAATGCCACTTGAAATCACACCAAAATCTTCTTAATGTAAATACGCTTTACAAGAGATAGAAAAGAGCCAAGACACAGAAATCCTAACAGGAAAACAATCAGTAAATTTTGAATTCACAATACTGAAGTGTAGACCCAGTGTTTTGTACATTGCAAATCAGCAGTACTTTAACATAAAAAACAAAGTGGCAGAAATACAAAAAATAAAGCAGAAATACAGTAGCAGCAGTCAAACATAACAATATAAACTGCAAACTAGAAATGCAAAGCACTTATCTAGTCTGGATGGCTATGGATTATCAGTACATAGGCTCATAGGTAAGTGTTAGGCTAGCTGCCCTTGTGGGCCATTTTAAGCCAAGCCAATTTCCATTTTTTCCTCAAGTTAAATATCCCATTTGGTTTAGAGATTGACCTTACCCATCCCATGGTCCATGATTATGTATTACCCTTAATGAGAATAAATGGGATCATAACATAGATAATTTGGGTCTATATTACATTCTCGAAAGCTGACAATGTCGAATCTGACATTGCCGACATGAGAATAGCGAAAGTGAAGAACATCGAATGGCTAAACGGAAATCTCCATAAGGGGAGATTTCCGTTTACTTCAATGTAGTGTGGTCTCGGAGTTGGAATATTTAAGTAGCAGGGGGTATGGGGGTGCAGGGGGGTTTGCCCCCCTGCCTTCACCCTTTATTTTTTTTTTTTTTTTTTAATTTTCTAAGGGTCAATCTTTAGTGATTCGAACTATGAAACATTCAATGTTCTAATATAGACCAGATAATTTGAGGGGACCCATGAATGGGATAAATCATTTAGGATCTGCCTCTGTCTATTAGTAATACAGTAGACAGTCCTGGGGTAAATTTTCTGTTTCTCATCCATAGATCAAAGTTGTGCTGGACAGGGATGAACTTTGTTCTATGTAGATGGGGACTCTGTTCCAGAGCAGCGGTATCCTCTGCGAGCTATACCTGTCTCTCCAAACCATTCTGCTGATGTTGCAGAAGAGGATTAGATCTCTAAACCAAGTATTTCTGATGCCGTTTGATTTGCTGATGTGGAGTAAATCCATCTGTATTGGGATGGAGGATGCTTTGTTTGCCAGATACAGGCCACTTCTTGGCAATCTGTAATATACCAAGTATAGTGACAGGGCTTTGAGTCAGTCCATGTAGGACATGTTGTTTAGGCCTTGTATCCTTTTAGTAAGGTAGCTCAGTGAGTGTTCCTGTTGGTGCATGTGTCTGGGCAGAGACATGCCAAAAGGGGTATTATATTCAATGACTGACTTAATGAGATCTGAGTAAGGAGGGGGAATAACATCCCTGTATCTAGACACCATCCCTTTGTTTGTAATCTGCACAATATAGAAGGTTTTTCTTACAACAATGGGCACATGTTGGTCAAAACTTAGGCTACTGTCTACATGGGCTCCCAAATGCCAGACAACTGGGTCAACTTTTAGGGACGTATTGTTAATGTGGTAGGTCCCTGGAATAGATGACTTCCCAAAGGATACAATAATGCATTTTTTTGGATTTTAATTTCAGTCCATGATTTTGGAAACAGTTATTTATTTGATACAAGCAACCAATGCCCTTTGGTATAGGCTTCTACTTCAGAAAAGTAGATGCCAAACAAGAGAGGTCTCAGCACAGAATGCTGGGGGACTCCGATGGTGACTCATCTCTTTTTGGAGGTAACTTCCCCTGTTTTGATTTCCTGTGTCCTCTCTTTGAGCCAGCTTGCAATCCAGTGGTTGACATAAGTGTTTATACTCAGTTTATTTAGCTTTTATACTTTGCCTGAGTGGAGGATTGTGTCAAAAGCTTTAGTCAGGTCGAGGTATGCAGCGTGCACCATTTGCCTTCATCCATGGGGTGGAGGCGCAGAAGTCCTGAGTGTGTCTGCCTTTGGATGAGATACCTAGTAATTATGAACCCATCATCTGTTTGCCATTCATTCCCTATTGCATTATTACCAGCCTGCTGACTTTTTTTTAATGTACCATAAGCAGTGTATTTTTCAAGGGCAGCAGGCACCAAATTTGTAGATGAAGCACTGAAATATAAAGTTGTTTCTTCACTAGTTACATATGTCTTTAATGTGTAACTATTCAGATTATTTAATTTTGAAGAGATTGTGCATATTGACTGATATTGTTGGATTGTAATGACAGAAGTTTTAATGGCCTTTTATGGTTGAAATGTTCTGAAATGGCCAGTTTTGTCATTACTGGTTAATATGTTTTGTTTCATTGCTTACTTGAAAAACATGTTCACAACTACAAATGTAAAACACATTCTAGCAAGTGATGCTGTACTATAAAAGGAATATAATTTAATACAATCAGGAAGGGGAATCAAAGAACACATGCATGTATGCATGGTCCTAAAAATGTGTGCAAGGGACCTACAGTTTGGAAACAGCTCAAAGGTAAACTTAATCTGCCCCTGGCCAGATACATTTTCTTTGAATGGGGACTTTTCAGTGCCGTTTCAAGGGCAGACAAGTTTACAGTTAATAGTGTCTGTTTTCATTGTAAGACTATATGGTTTAGTTTTTAATTAAATCCAATATCTCTAACCATTGTAGAAGTAAAGAATAAAATAGTGTGCACACTGAAAAGTTTGAACAGTATTTATGATATTTATGGTGACTGGGGAGATATAGCCAAGTAATGGGACATTGGAAAGACTGGGGGGGGTTTGCTGTATCTGTGTGTGTGTGTGTGTGTGTGTGCGTGTGTGCGTGTGTGCGTGTGTGCGTGTGTGTGTGTGTGTGTGTGTGTGTGTGTGTGTGTGTGTGTGTGTGTGTGTAGGTGTGTGTGAGAGAGAGTATACATACATGCATACGTGTGTGTGTATGTGTGAATGTGAATGTATTTGTACCTTTTTGTTTTACTAAAAGCAGACTACTGTTGGTTTAAAAAAATAATGCAAATATTTAACAGGAAGACTCTGAGACAGGAAGGTTGGCAGGGGAATTCTGCAGTTTCTGAGATCAAGTTGTGAATACCCACTCAACAAGACCATATACCTGTGATGTAATTGGTGATGATGATAGCTTGAAGCTTTAATGACATGCTAACATTTTGTATCATACAAGGATCTCTTTGTAAAGATTTAATGAGAACTACTTGTGAATGTTATTTGTCATTTAATGAGATTGCTTTTTCAGTTGGCCATGATGGAATAACTTCAGGTGTATAGATATTTTATGCTTTTGTGATTTTAGACCTCAGCTGTCTGCGAACAATATTATGGCATACAGCTGAGTTTATTGATATGTTTTGTGTATTAATGTGTTACTCAGGTAGTAGACATCATAGCATGCTTAGCATTTCTTCCCTGCTAACAGATAACAATTACTTCAGGAAGATGAAACTCAGACTTTAAACAACTATAGTCTAAAAAATTACATTTTTTTAGGAGGGCTGTCAAACCTAGTTTTAGCAACATGGGTTTCTTTGTGTTACTGGCAAAACAAGCACTCAGTGCATTAAGAAACATTGGTGGACAGTTTCAATATTACTCAAATCATCACAGGGATTATAAGATGCCTTGCCATGTATGCATTTAGGTAGATGCACTTAAAAGTTCTTGCCAGCTTATTTAAGCACTTAATATCACTTACCTTGGAAACTGAGCAGGATCATATATGATAACCCTGGTATGGGTTTATGCCTACCAATCCCATCCTAATAGCAACCTTAGATATATCAACAGGAGAACTTTGGTTTACCTGTACAGGTAACTTATATCATGCAGGAAATAGCATTGCATTAGAAACATATCACTCCAACATGTCTTGTTTATTAATTGGTGCACATTTTAGGAGTTTATTTGTTGGTGTAGATTAAGGATCCTAATGTGGATGTTTGCAGAACCACTGGTTTTGCAAGGAAATAGGGCATCTAATAGGACTGCATCATTAATGGCTTAAAATTTAAGACATAGGTCACTTTGGAGCAGCCTGCAGGCTACTGAATATAAGGAGAGGTTTGCTAAGGTGTTTAGGGGAGTCACAGTGGCTGATCTCTATGCTCTATACACAAATAGGAATATAGTAGGCAAGGTATCATGGGGACCATAACATGCCTAGCCATATAAACCTGTAACCAGATAAACATAGAAGTTCTGGCCACCATCTTCAAGCACTTAACAGCTCTCACCTCCCAAATCAGGTAGGTTGAACCACTTTTTGGGTTAGAAATTGTTGAGGCCATTTTAATTGAATGAACAGAAAGGGGTTTTTGCATAGTGGTTAAGATGTTTACATCACAGACACAAGGTACAGAGTTTGATTTTTACCTTCATGTTAGGAAATGTGGTTAGGTTTGAAATGACCCAAAAAGACAGGTAGCCTACTACTAACATATGAACCTATGATATGCTTGGATTCATATATGCCAAGGTGGTATTATTTGGTGATGGGTGCAATAAAGGTGGGGTATAGTGACATGATGACTACGTTGGATCTTGAGGATATTCCACTGGAAATTAACGGTTCTGATAGGAGGATTTCCTAACTATGGTGGAAACATGATATCTGAATGAGAGAAAGAGAGACAGCAAGAGAGTTGTCCATATAAGTACTCGAGTTTCTCATGACTATGTTTGTCTGAAGATGCAAATCGTTTGCTAAAAGCTAGTATGCAGCACTTCCTCTCAGTTAGTGTAACACTGTTTTTGATAACCAGGTATGTGTAATGTGTACATTTCAACAATAGCTGGGACACATTATTATCAGTGGGTGAGCAAATAATAGTACACATTTTGCAGTTATCAGCAAACTTGGTAAACCACATTTTTGGTACATTACTAAAGGTGTGGAGAGAGCCCGCGTCCAGTACCAAACTCTATGGTAGCCCACTAGTTACAATTATATGTTCAGAGACAGTGCCAGCAACTTTTCCACCTTGTGTTCTGTTAGATAATTTCTCAAAAATGCCAGGATGGGTGACAGCATGGCTATAACTTCTGGATGTGGGTTGGGGTTGACAAGATGAAAGCAATTGACCCTCTTGTCATTAGCTCAGTTTACACAGTTACTGTGTGGCATAACATGACTAGTGTGAATTTGTGAGAAGTAAAATTAACTACTTCACTGGACACCTGATATGCACAGACAGAGAAGGTATAATTGCTGTATCTGTCTTCTTTGGAGGAAAATGACAAACTGCCTGTAGCTGTTTGCTTGTTATTTTGGTTTTGAAGATATATAATGTGAAGATCTGAAGCAACATGCAATATTTTAATGTGTGACAACTGTTTGTACAAAGGTGAAATACATTACAAGGTCATCCTCTTTTATTACGATCAGGTACCTGAAATGTACACAGAAGTAGCAATAACTGGTTGGTGGGGGCTTTTTGGATGAAAAGTAGCTGAACCTGTTATCACTTCCTAGGTTTAACAGTTATTTCTCAAAGTAATAAATAAATAAATACATGCATACATACATATATACAGATGGTATGAATGAATCACAGAATTCCCAGCCCTTCAAAATTTTTGGGGTCTGGGAAGGTTGTATAAGTGGACTTTGACATTGACTCTGCCATGAACTCCACCAAATCTAAAACCTGCCTTGCTCATAGGTGCACACATAAGGTCTCTGTACTTGTGCATGGGGGTTGAGGGTGATGTCACTATTTCTTTACCATTTTTCCCAAAGTTAAAACATAATTACTATCCTGTGTTGGGTTGGGGACAGTGTGGTCATTATTTTTTTAACTTTCCTCACAAATTTCAGAGGATTGAACAGAGGGTAACTACGTATAGCCTATAAATGAGCATTGTATTGTCTCTAAAAATAACAAGTTTGAAATATTATTGCATTTTTATTTTACTTACAACCAGATATCTGATGTATATACAGGTGACTATTGTTTGGGGGAAAATTAATAAATGTGTTGTTTATATATATATATATATATATATATATATATATATATATATATATATATATATATATACATATATATATATATATATATATATATATATATATATATATATATATATATATATATATATATATATATATATATATATATATATATATATATATATATATATATATATATATATATATATATATATATACACACACACATATATATATATATATATATATATATATATATATATATATATATATATATCACAGTAAATTTGTTATGTTCCATTTCTTTTTTTTTTATTTTGTCCCAGTATAACATCAGAAGGGTGCACAGAAGATGTCTGCCTTCTGGGGTTAGGGTATAGACCTCCTAAGCCGTCAAACTGCAACACTTACCCTCAGCAATCACTAAATCACAATCCAAAAGCAACACCTAACACCACTCATAAGCCTTCACCCAATAATCCCACGGGAACAAAGCCCATAAGGCAAGCACGCACTTTACCTAGTACTCTTGTCATAGGGGATTCTGTTGTAACAACATGTAGATACTCCCCTCACCAGGATGGACAAGGAGAAGATAACAGTTAGTTGCCTGTCTGGAGATAGGATCTGCAATATTATGAACACATTCAAGTTAATTCACCACAGGTACCAATATGGTTCTATCATATTCCATGTAGGTGTAAATGACTTGAGGCATACCTCACTGCACCATATGAGAAGAGACATTATAGATCTCTCTGAATATGTGCCATAGACAGGTATGTGCGCTGCATGGAGCAGCTTTCTACCTTCAGCAAGGAGGAGTTCACCGTATGACCAGAAAATTATAGATTTTAATAATTGTCTTAGTTTCTGGTGTCACGCCAAGGGAATCCAGTACCTATTAACATGTGAAGGCATGGTCATTAGACCTGCCCTACCTGGGCTTTCAAGTATTATCTAAAACTTTATTTCTCTTAGAGCCTTTTTTGGGCAATGTTAAATGTCAAAACTACTAACATAGCAAAAAAAAAAAAAAAAAAAAAAACCTTAAATTATTCCTGCACAATGCTAGTGGCCTAATTAAGAAACTCCACACCCTGTGCTGTTACAGGGACTTGGTTTAAAGCCGCAGAAGGTACTCTGGCAGTGGAAAGCTGCAGTGCCTTTCACACATTTAGATCAGCAGCAGCATAGACAGGGGCTAAAGATAGAGGCATTTTGATATATATTAGCAACAAATACACCTGTAGGTTGGTTGAACAGGATGATTCCCTGTAGTTCATCCATGTCCATACCTTCATATACAAGGTTCTGTACTATGTCCTGGCCAGCTACAGGTCACCACCTATGACCCACGAAGCTCAAAACTGTTACCTAGGCCCACTAGAGGCACTCACCATCCAAAGAAATACCCTATACATGGGAGAATCTAACTACCAATCTAAAGACTGGGAAATGTACATTGCCTCTAACTCAGAGGCACAATATTTCCTGTACTTTATTAACACAAATAGCGTTGACCAGAAAGCACACTCTCTGACAAGAGGATGATACATAGTCGACCCACTACTCCCTATCATGGGAAAGCATTGCACCCCCCCACATGTTGTGTTCTCATTGATAAAGTTGGACCACAAAGCTATCTCCAAAAAAATAAAAATCAACCCGAAAACCCAACTAAACCCATAAAAGTTAATAAGTATACTAAAGCAAACTACATCCCATTAAGAGACAGTTTGTCAAAATTCACAGCTCCTCAAACCCCGAGAACACAGCTACCTATGTAGAATTATTCACAGAATCCTGTGCAAACATGTAAATGACTGCATTGGGGCTACCAAACATTACCAGAAGTAAGCCCAAATCTAACACCAAAAACAAATCACACTGGTGGAATCCTTACCTTAACAGGCCATATAATAAAAAAAAGTAATTTCCAAAAACAGGAAAAGCAACTCTCATAGAGACAAGAGCTTTCTAATTAAACTAAACAAAAACTAAGAGGTCAAATAAAGTCCAATAAGGCAAACTATGAGGTCAAGATAGCCTCCCAGGTTAAGGTCAATCACAAAGCCTTCTTCATCTATTTCAGGAACCTTAACGGTAATGACTATCAGTGTGCAGAACTGGATTTAAGTGTCACAACCTTCATTGACCAGGATGACATAGCAAACCTAGCTGATAAATTTAGCCCTAACATCAACATCTACTCTCCCCCACTACCCCAGCAAAATCCCTTCTACAATATTCCCACAGCTATCAACAGGGAGCAGGTCCTGGAGGTGCTTGCTAAGGCCAAAAAACATTTTTCAGTGAAACCCCTGGCAATATCCCTGGTTGCTTCCTACATAGCCTAAAACACGATCTTGTAGGACCACTTGAAGCACTCTTTAACTACAGCCTCAGAACAGGCATACTTCTCAATTGTCCAGAATTTCACAGAATGTCGAGATTTTCGGTCCTTTCCTCATAAAAGTTGTGGTTTTCTTGAAAATTACTGAGGATTAAAGTCAATAATGACATACATTTAAGTTTCAGACTTAATATCCTTCAAGAAATGTACACTAACACAAGTACTGTTATTTTAGCACCTTTCTAATTTTATAAGAGCAATATTTAAAATCTGTTACCATTTTTGGCCCTTTCTTCTCCCATTATTTTAGGCTTTGTCTAGATTTCGTGTGCTAAGAGTTTGAGATGTGTGGGTGAATGGAGGGGTACAACGGTCATCCCTCTTTTATTTTATTTATTTTACATTTGCTAACCAAGAAAGTCTGACTGGACACAGGTCCTTTTTCAGTGGAGGCCTGGGGAGAAAATCCAAAATCCAAATTAAATATACATAAGCATATAAGAAAGAAGAAAACACAAGATTCACAAATATATATAGAATATTCAACAGTGACAATTGCAGACTAAACAGAAGCTAACAAACTTACAGGAGGTATCTAGTTTGATAGCAAAATAAAACACTACATAATGAATACAGTTCTTTAGTTAAAAACTTTGACATTATATATCAGAGTAAATTACAATTTAGTGATACAAAACGCTATTACCCTGTAGATGTACTTGATGTTAAAATGCAATTTTATTTTTAAGGACAATAATTTTCTCTTGATAATAGTGGACCATCAACTGACCCCAAGGACTACAGACTCATCAGTCTGACATGTTTAATATGCAAAGCCATGGAAATGAATTATTATGGAAATGATCAACAAGAACATTGGCAACATGTAGACACTGGACCTATCACAGTTTGGCTTTGTTAAGAAAGGTCTTGCCTACTTAACCTGGTAGACATTTTTGGCAGGGTCATCATGGCTGTGGATGAAGGGAAAATGGTGCATACCACATATCTTGACCTGTCCAAGGCATTCAATACAATGCCCCACCCAGGTATTTTTGACAAACTCTTAGAGCTAAGCCTAAATCCCTACATAATGTGCTGAATTACCGGCTGACAGATAGGACTCAAGATGTCAGGATTGGTGAGACCACCTCCACCAAGAGACTGGTCATTACAGGAGCAACCCAAGGCTCTGTGTTTGGCCGAATCCTGTTTGGCATCTATTTCACATAAGTCAAGGCTAATGTCAGGCCACAGGCTCACCAAGATAGAAGATAACTGTAAATTGAGAGCTAGCATAGATTCCTCCCACATCACCAACACACTAAAAGAGGGTCTAACACAAACAAATGACTGGTGTGAAAGTCACAGATTAAAACTCTATGGAAATAAATGCATTATAGTGCTATAACTTGATGGAAAAATTTATGACTGAGACTGAGAAAAGAAATAGAGCCACGGAAAGATTACTTATTTCAGAGTTTGGGACTACAACTAAAAATAAAATACATGTGCAATTTAGGACTTCAGATATGGAAGAGCATGAGTTAAAACTGTTTTCTTTCACTATGTAGTAAAGTACATGAAGTTAGAAATGTTATATATATATATATATATATATATATATATATATATATATATATATTATATAAGATGAAATAAATGTATGGACTGCTTGGGGGTGGAAATTATGGGTAACAGTGGATGTTAAGGAGGGAAAAATTCAACATATTTCAAATCCATTAACTGCGGGTGGTAAGCTAGGTTAGGTACTGGGGCCTACCCAAATTACACTATTTCTGTGGGGATGAAACTCATTTGGTACAAGTAGTTACAGAATACTATTTTTGTTTAGTTCCATTTATTTTAAATTTTAACTTCATAAGAAGTCATGTCCAAATCCCTATGTTCTCACACTGTGCAGTATGCACCAAGGCTACAAACCTTAGCCCTAAATAGTAACATTTTATTTTTAATTTTACATTGTTTCATTTATGTCATTTGCCAAACAGTTTCTTTCTTTTACTCATTTTTTTGTTTTATTGCTTGTACTCATTTTAACTGTAATCCATTTTGACAAAGCACTATAATAAACTTGTATTGATGTGTTGTGTCGTCGGATGGCACATTATTGCTCTATAACTTTTAGGGTAGCTTGCAGGTTAAATCTTAAGTAGGAGCATTGTTTTTCCTGTTGTTAGTCAGGCTGGTGTCTGTTTGGGGTGCACATATAAATACTTCTTACTCATGTCTAAATCTTTGTGCAAAGATGTTAATACATTTAATCAGAAGTTAGATACTGCGTCTGGGCCTGGACTTTTCCAATTAGACACTTTTCACAGCTTTGTTTCAATCTCCCTGGCTGTTACTTCATCCCATTTCATATCCTGTATCTTTAAAATTCTTATTCTTTCTTCTTACTTCTATCCATTTAGCATCTTTGCTATGTTCCACAGGTTCTTCATAAATACCTCTCTAAAATATACCTATTTCTTCTTTTTTGGTGGTCTTTCAATTCCTTTTACCTTGTTTCCCAGTTCTCTATAAAATGTTTTTGGGTCATCAATAAACTGCTTATTTTGTACATTTTCTTTATATTTATTTGTGTATCCTCTAAGCTTTTCTGCCTGTGCTGAGATTTTTAGTTTGTTTGTGATAGTGGATGAAAGATCCTGATCTTTTAGTACTGCACATTGCTTTTATCACATCTATCTTTCTAAGCATTTTTGTTGATCAGTTCCCTCTTCTATACTCTTCTAAGAGTGACACTTCTTGTCTTAGTTGCTTTACAGTTTTCTTTATCTGATACTTCCATGATGGTATTCAACTTCTCCCCTTCCTTTCCCTCACTACCCTTTGTTATTGTGCTAGAGCTATATCAGTTATTAATTTAGCTGCACAGTAATATAGCCTGTTTACTTCTGTTATATCGTGTGGATCTCTATGGGCAATCCTAATTACTGTGTTCATTTGTTTTATCAAACTTCTGACATTTTTGGTTTTATTGACCTTCTGCAATCTATTTATTTTATTGATCTTAATATGTCTATCTAGCTCTATTAAATCAAGCAACTCTTCTCTTAGCTACTTTTTTCTAAACTAAGGGTACATTTTTTTGTTTTCCATTTCCTGCAGGAATTCTATAGAAAGTTCTATAACATCTTCCTGTGGCACATTCTCTTCAATTTCATCCTGTGCCATCCATTGCTCTGTCATATGGTAACTCACTGGCCAATCACTCCTCGACATTGACTGCATCAGAGTTTCCACATTTTCCTGTTCCTTCCCTTGCTGTCCAGCTTCAAGTGAACATTTATACTGGTTTCCTCTGGAAGGCTTCAAAATAACTTCATATGGCACTTTACCAGTTGCATTTCCCCTTAATTTGGATGTCCATTTCTTTATCCTGTTGTGGTGCCTTCTGAATTAGATTTTCTATACTGAATCCTTCACTTCACAGGTACTCCATAACCTCAGTTTCTATTTCTTTAACTTCTCCATTACTAATCTGCTTTTCTACTTTTCTTCTTTGTCTTCTTATTTTTCGTATTGTTAAGTTTTCCATTGCCAGATTCCTTTGCCTGTATTTCTCTTCAAATATCTTTGGTGCTGCTCTTTTTGTATTGACTAGTTTTGCTTTGTCCTTTGCATAGATATTACACTATTTTAAATCTCTTTTCTTTCCCATGTCCATATTTCTTCTTCAGATGTCTCCTGATCTTCCTGTTTCTCCTTATTTTGGAGACTTGTTCCATCTTACCGTGATGTAATCTATGTTTGACCTTTTACACCAAATCCTTCACTTCGCAGGCACTCCATAACTTTGACTTCTATTTTTTTACCTTCTACTTTACTAATCTTTTTTCTACATTCCCTCTTTGTGATATTATTTTTTATCGTGAACTTTTCCATATATGGATGCCTTTGCCTGTATTTGTCTTCAAATATTTTTGGGGCTGAATTCTTTTTATTGATTAATTTGGCTTTCACCTTTGCATAAATATTGCACAACAGCAAATCTCTCTTTCATTCCCATGTCCATATTTCTTTTTTATACTTTTCAAAAATCTCTAGGTTTTGTTGTTTATATTTTTGCACTTATTCAGATGCTTCTTCTTCCAACAGATCAAAGTTTCTTGGTCTATATACTGTTTTTCACAAGTCTGTTGTATTAATAAACAAAACTTTTTATTTGAGGCTTCTGACAGTTTTTCTTGTGGAAGTATTTTCTTTCCTCTAATTTCTCTTTTAATCATTTTGTATATCGTGTGTCTGGAAATTCTGGGCTTTTTGCATAACAGTAACAATACATCATTTCTTTCTTATCCTCAATCGTCCACACTATCATCTTTATGGCTCTTCTTTGGCTTATCAGTTTTTGCAATTTTTGTGGACTGCTACTTCCTTCTATAACAGGAGGCCATACTCACCCTGGCCTGGTCCCATTGTAGGAATGTTTCTGTAATTTCAGGATTCTACAGTCATTTTTTTCCAATCTTGGCACCAGTGTGCCTACCAGGATTGGGCACTTTTTATCCTGGTTCTTGTGCACCCAGCTATCTTTTTAAATTTTTACCTACTTCTGTCCATGATATATGCTACATAAATGCAGTCTATATATCAGTGTCGTCTTGGTGAGATTTTGTGAAAAACAGGGTGCACCTCATGAAGGTACTCACCAAGACTTGAGGATGAATTCAGTTTTAGCAATACTACTCTCCTTTGCTTGCTGATTTATCATCTCTCCAGTCGGACCCTGTGATCTCTCCATTGCACTTACTGTAAGGGATGGCTATTGTGATCATAGATTATTACAGTTTTCTTGGATCTGGTGATCTTTTGTCAAGTACCTAAAAGCATAGATTTAGTTTTGGATGTATTTAGTATGAGATTTTTAGTAGTAATCTACTGAGTAAAGCAAATGAAGTAACATTGCACACCTTGATCTAAAGTAGTTAGGGAGTGGTTGGAGTGGTAGAGGACCATGTCATCTGTATAGAGAAGCAGAAGAAGGTGAGGAAGATTTATTAGACATTTATTGGCCTATATATAGAAAGAAATGGGCAAGGATAGATCCTTGAGGCACATCTACTGTGTAGCTAGTGTCACTTTGTATAACTCAACAGGCAGACCATGTAAACTGCATGATTCCATGTAAAGGAGAAATTCCAAGATACTACCTATGGATCTTTCATGGGATCTATATTATAACATCGAAGTCTAAAAACATTGAATGTTATAATATCAACCCCATTCAATCGAAACACCAAAAAAACGAACAGTCAGAATAGCAATTTTTTTCCCAGGGAAAAAATTTGCTGTTCCTACAAACATACACAGAACTCAAGCACAAGAAAATAAATAATCCACACACATACACTTCATGAAACGCTACACTAAACCAGACATACATCACTAGCTACCCATTTACCTTAACCCAACCCTAACCCTAAGGTCCCTAACTATTGCACACTCACCTTACCTGCTCCCTAACCCTAACTCGCCTACCCCACCCTAACCCTCATGTCCACACAATCGCACATTTACCTGACCCGCACCCTAACCCTAACTCACCTAACCCATGCCCAATCACACACTCACCTTCATTCACACACTTACCTTAACCCGGTCCGTAACCTTTGCTCCACAGTTGAGAAAATAGCAAAGCTGCAGAAACGGCTCACTGAATAATTTCCCTAGGAAAGTATTCGGTGTTCTGCAGCTTTGCTATTTCAAGTGTTCGCTCTACTGGATTCGATATTATAACATTCAAAGTTTTTGAACTTCGATGTTATAATATAGACCCCTTTCATGATGGTGTTCCCCTTTCCAAGTATAATTAGTTCCATACATATCAGCAGGGCAGTAGATATATTTGTGTATAGTGCTACTACTACACACTGCCTTTCAGCAGCAATCCTGTCATTTTATGTACTTATTTATTAATGTGACTATTTATTCAAGTGATAAAGGTAGTGAGTAGAGACTGCAAATGACAGCAGAAGGTTGAAATACACCACAATGACCATTCTTCTGTCAATGTGCTCATAGCTGCATATTACAGATAATCACCAGAAGTGGCTATATATTGGAGCACAGTTTTTATTTAATGCAAAGGCATTTATTTGATTACTGTAAAATGTTGACTAACATTGCTTGTTGTGGTGGAGAAAGATCATATTTGTACTTGAGCAACAATTTAAAACGATTACTATTTTTTCTTTGCTTTCATCATAATCTATCTTTAGTAATATATGTAGACAGGTCTGTGTCTATGAACCCTTAGTCCTTGAACACATTGTCTTGATTGGTGCCTTACTTTAACTCTCCTCAATGTACTATTTAAAATGCATATGTGTGTGCTGACTTGGCAGCTATTCCTCTAATACACACACACACACACACACACACACACACACACACACACACACACACACACACACACACACACACACACACACACACACACACACATACATGCGTGTATACAAATCAGAACACTACATGCAACTACACTGGATATTGTTTCAAATGTATCTTAAAGAAAAACTGCAAACCCATGTATATTAAACTCAACTCTATGTTTTCATTTTTTTCTGTACATTCCAGTCTAGACTACTTTATATTCCTTATGCTTCAAAATTGTGGAAAAATGGATCAGGAAGAACCACCCACTATTTTTTCTCTTTTTTCTACTGTTTCTATCATGTACTTTCCAGAGGATTTTGTCTACAACTGCATGGCATACCTTACACACAATCACATTTGTTTTGCCCAGTTGCTGCCTAGAATACAACATAGACAATATCTGGTTCATTGAGGTCAGCTGATGCTTTAAAAAAAAGCTTGAGGTGGATCAGGTTGCTAGAGTGACCGCTTTTAATAGAAATAAAAAATATAATTGGAACATATAGGAACAGGTATAACGGTGCCGTTGGAGTGTAAAGAACTTCTGAACAGACAAGTAATTTTTCAGACAATACCATTTGCCTACCTTTGACTCTTTGCATTCCCTACTCTGTAACAATAATAGAAATAATAAAATAATTTAAGATAGTAATTATACACAAATATTCTGTCAGTAATTAAAAGGATCCCTACACTTGGTTTTTCAAAGTAACCTGTCTTCATCCTAGAAATGAATTTTTCTTTTTTAGCTACTTGTGTTTTTGCCTTCTGTTACTATTTCTGGTATGTAGTAGTTATCGGTTCCCTATGACAAGCAGTCTCAGTGTTTACCTTAGGTATGCACCAGAGTGTATGCTTCAAATCTATAGGAAAGCTTTGTGTGGCAGGTAAAGCTGCATATAATGGTAGTAAAAGAAATATATTACAGATATATTTATACGCAGTAGTAAAAGTACACACTGATCACATGATCCACTCATTGTCTGAAACTTTTTTAACTCTGCTTATTCATCATCATCATCATCATCATCATCATCATTGTCATCATCATCATCATTGTCATCATCATCATCATCATCATCATCATCATTGTCATCATCATCATTGTCATCATCATCTTTATCAACTCCATTTTTACAATTTTCTACATGGGGTTGGGGAGTCATGTCAACTGTTGCCATCTTTTTTTTTGATTCAGTGCCATTCACCTACCCTATTCAATGGTCATGCCTGACTGTTGCAGGTCTTCTTTCATGCAATCCATCTCTTATCTGGATTCTCTCATTTCCTTTTGCCATCTGCCTGTCTCTTCTAAATTTTCTTCATTAGATTGTCTTCTGCTTTCCTGAACATATGTTCAAACCACAGTAATCTGTTTTCTTTGACCTTCTTGACAACTGGAGCTAGTTTGGATTCTACTCTGATGTCTTTATTTCTTCATCTGTCCCACATCTGCATTCTATCCCCCATCTCAGGCATTTAATTTCTATCCCCACTAGCTTCCTCAGTTGCTGTCCTTTCACTATCCAGATGCCATTCTCAAGTGAGTCCAACAGTTAACCCTTTCTTAGTTAAAGCAAAGGAATGGAAAACTATAACAAGACAAAATGAAAACATGGGATACTCAAATATATGAAGTATCTGCTGCTGCTGTTGCTTTTTTAAATTTGTGGTTATCAATAAAGGTTCTCATGGTAATGTAACTGTAAATGTCTGTCCGTTTATCATCTCAACATACAAGGGGGACCTGCTGCCCCCTTAACCCTGACCTGTAATATTTTTATTTTCAATTGCATAAATATAACAGGGAGATAAGGATGCCTGTGGGAACCCTTACATCTTAATTAGTTTTGAAGTGTGTTTGTCAATACTGTTTTTTATGTTTTTCCTTCTTTTCTTTTTTTTGATTAGGTAATTTGCACAAAGACAATGCCCTCTTTAATGGGAGACCCAAAATGAAAATCAAACTGACCAGGGGAAATTTGGTCATTGCAACAGGGAGCTCACCCTATAATGAGAATGTATATGTCTCTCGTTCATATCACTGGTGAGGATGGAAGGAGAAGTGAGAGTGATGAGATGGCTATTTGTAATGAGAATGCTGAGAGAGTGGAATGGATTGTGCATGATTCAGAATATGTATTTCAAAAAATATTTTGAGAACAGTGCAAGCAGTGAGAAATCAGAGGGTAAACCAAATAAGGATGGGATCCAGTTTACAGCCCTCAAGACAGGAGGATTGCAGGATTGAGTGATACAGCACCTGTTAGAAGAAGAAGAATCAAGAGGTAGTCATGAAGGCTTATGGAATGATATAATGGATATGATTCAGCTAGGGGAAGAAAACATCATAGAAAGAAGAAGACCAGAACAGAGAAATGAAATGGCAAAAAGAAGAACATTTGTAACTATAGTGACAGAACAGCAATATACAGGAGAATAAGAAGCAAAGTAAGATAATTAAGTTTGCAGTAAGAATACAAATAAATCTGATAAAAGTCTAAATAGATCTATTTGTGGGACAATGTAATCAAACTTTTGGTTGTAAAGGCGGAAGAGATAAAAAGCACTAATCATGTTGGTTAAAGAGACTTTTGGAGACATTGTTTTTGAGAATGGGGGAAGGAATGATAATGTTTTTGGAGCCATTTAAAATTTAAGACCTTAGTTTTTATTGGAATGGCTATGTGGTGTCATCACAGACTGAGGTTTTGTAAGGGAAAGTAAATATACATTTTTGAATAAAAGTAGAAAAAGAACACTTGGAGAAAATATTAAAAAAGATGCAAGACTGTTATGATTTAAACAATAAAAGATGAAAGAAGTTTGTGCTTTGCTGGGTAGGATTGTATGGTTAATTAAAAAGATGAAAACAAAAAGATGAACATATATCAAATATAATAAAGTGGAAGAGAACAGCGGTGTTGTGAGATATTAGAGGCAACCAAAAACATGTTTTTTCAGTGAGTCTGAAAAAGATTTGGTTGAACTATGTAAAAAAAGATGCATGCAATGTGGGGAGAAAGGATACATTGCAAAGAGTTGTGTTATGACATGTTTTAAATGTAAAAAAGAGGTAAAGAATGTGTAAATAAAAATGAAAAAGGAAATATGCAAGCAAAAAATTTAATTAAGGAGAGAATTAAGATTAAAAATGAATGGGTGGGTAAGGAAGAAGATTGTGAGGAATGGCAAGATGAAGCCAAAGAAAGTTGACTGTTTATAAGAAAGGTGATAAAACAGATGAGGAAAGTAATAAAAGTAGTGAAGAAAAATGGGAATGTGAAAGGAAGGTATTGTATAGGATAGAAGAAAGTATAGGATGAAAACATTAAAAGAAAAAAAGGATAATGGGTAATGTTAGTATAATATTTGTGAGTGTAAGTAGCATAGTCAGTGGTGTTAAGAGGTTAATTGTAGAAATAATGGTGCAAAGAAAATAAGTTGAAACTATATGCTTGAATGATGTGATAAATATTAAAAAGAGAAAAGGACGGAGTTTGAATATTTAGGGAGAAGAAAAAATATGTAACATAGATATCGAAAGATGTTCTTGTTTAGCAATGTTGGTTAAGATGACTAAATTAAGATATTGGATCATATTACAGCAAAAACAGGTAGAATGTGTGTAGCTAATATAAGCATCATGGATTAACCAATAATAATAATAATAATAATAATAATAATAATAATAATAATAATAATAATAATAACAACAACAACAATAATAATAATATACAGGTAGGAAACAAAAGAAAGAATAATTTGAAATGCTAAAAACATATGGTATTGTGATGGTAGGAGATTTTAATGGGAATATAAGAAAACAAAAATGAAAGATAACAAGGGACTTAACAAGGTTGAAAGAAGTGGTGATGATAGTACAAATGAAAATAAGGAATGAAAGAGATTTTGCATTTATTTAAAGTAATAAAAATGCAGGAATCGATTTTATTATATATTCAGATGCAATGAAAAAGATTGAAGAAGGAAAGATAAAATCAGAGGGTTCAGACCATAAAGCTATATGAGCAGTGGATGGAAGGAATAAAGAAATGATTATGACAGGAAAATGACTTAAAAACCTGGATTGAATACATATAAAAATTTGAAGAAGAAACAAAAATAATATGGGAAGACAAAATTATTTTTATATGATAGTTGGGCCAGTTGGTGGTTAGAATATAAAAAAAGATTAAAAAGGTATGTATAGACATAGAAAATAACTATTTAATAGAAAGAAATGAAAATATAGAAAATTAATAAAAAGAATGTTGGAAATATAAGAATAAATAAAAGGAATGTATGTGGAGATGGGAAGGGAATTATATAAAGAAAATACGAAAATGATGCAAAAATTAAGAAGACATGAGTTATTGGGCAATGGTAAGAAAGAAGAGATAATGCATTTTAAGTAAGAAAATTAATAAAACAGAGCACGGTTATAGAGAGTATTAAATTGAATAAAGGCAAAAGAATAAAAAAATCAAATGGGATAAAAAAGTTAATCTGATATTTAAGTGAAAATGTAACAAAATATAATATATAGGAAGAGAAAATTAAATGTAGAAAATGTAATGATAAAGAAACTTATATGTCAACTGAAAAAATAACAGTGGAAGAAGTAAAAGAGGTGCTAAAAAGGTGAATGAAAATCCAGTAACAGGACTGGATGGTTAAGATTATAGCTAGTATAACAACATGACTGAAGAGAAAAAATGATATTAACAAATTTAGTTATTGAATGAATGGAAAAAGGATTAGGAAAAGCAGAAATTTGTAAAGTAATTAAATTGATACGGAAGGATGGGTACAAAGAAGTATTTGATAATTGGACAGTAATAAGTTTTATGAATCATGATTATACAATCTTTCTGTTGAGAATGCAAACAAGGATAAAAAAGTAAGAAATGTTAATGATTATCAAAGAAGTATTGCATAATATTAAGAGGAAGAAAAGATTTTAATTGGAATATAAGAAAACAAAAATGAAAGATAAGAATGAACATACTAAGGTTGAGAGAAGTGGTGATGGTAGTACGAATGAAATGGTGAATTAAAAAAATTAAACATATATTCAAAATAATAAAAATACAGGAATAGATTTTATCATATATTCAGGCACAAAGAAAGAGATTGAAGAAGGAAAGATACAATCAGAGATTTCAGACTATGAAGGTATATGATCAGTGGATGGAAGGAATGGAGAAATGATAAGGATAGGTTAATGACTTAAAAAGTTGAATGGAATGCATATAAAAAATTTGAAGAAGAGGCAAAAATATTATGGGATGACAAAAAGATTTTTTTTTCAAATATTTTTTTATTTTCCAAATAATATAATATTTAACAATACAATCATCAATAAACAAGTATTATAAACCTTTATATACACTATATACAATTGACCTGAACAAAGGAGGGAACAATTAATAAAATATATGAAATTGGTAACACAATTTATAATATTCAATTAATACAGTATAAAGTTACACATCAATAATTTAGGGTTCATTTTTAATGTCTCAATAAGAGTTAAAAGTTTTCCCAAGGAATGTTTGTCCATGTTTTAGGTGAAATTCACGATTCCTTCACCTTGATTTCTAATGTCGCTGTTTCTTCCATCAATCTCAGGAATTCTTCTTGTGAATACTTCCACTTTCTAGTTATACATTTCCTTGCCACAGCTAGTATGGACCAAAGTAGGTATAGATCTTTTTTATTCATTCTGATAGTATCATTAACATTTAAGAGGACTAAATATTTGGCTAAAATAAAGGTATCTGTGAATATAGCTTGGAGAAAAATAATAATTTCTTCCCAGAATTTTTTTATATTAATACAATCAAAAAATATATGAGACCAATCAGCTTTACAGTTTAAAGAACATCTCCAACAAATGGATTTTTCAAGTGAATTGAATTTGGCTAGTTTATCAGGTGTAATATATGCCCTGTGAATATATTTCCATGTAAATATTTTCCATACTTGTAAATTAAATGTTAAGTTAACAGAACATAAAATATTTGTTTTACTCTCAATTGATAGTTTAGTGTGACATCCTTTTGCAATGAAATTCCAATATCTTGCATTAGGGTTAGTTTTATATGTTATCAATATTTTGTATAATTTTGAAATTAGATTCATCCAATTATAATTGTCATAAATAACTTCAGATATTAGACATCAAATTTGGACTAGTTTTATAAGGAGCATTAATAATTGTACTATTAAGATCCTTAACATATGATAATATGCTTTGTAGTATCAACCAATCTGCTAATGGAATGTCTTATTTATTCTGAATTTGTTGAATGTCTAATACTACTTGATTATCTATACAATGTTGCCAACAAGTGAAGTTTTTCCCCTCCCATCTAGTTAAAATAACATTATGAATTTTATTGAAGACATTCTTTGTAGAGCTAAAGGGTATTATCAAGTCTAGCCAAATCTTAATATCCATGTTAGGATATATAAATCTTCTGAATAAATTGTAAATATTATTTATATAATTTAAGTTTGTTGGCTTTGTTATATTATATTGAATATTAACAGTCAATATGTTCCACATCCTATTATTTTGTTCACTTAATATACAATTTTTATTATTTTATTTTCATTTAGAAAAATAATAGTGTGCAATGTTTTTGACATTGAAGAATAATTTGGATCTATCCAATTAATGATAGTTCTTCATATGGAAGCTTTTATGTATGATTCTAGATCTGGAAGTTTAATTCCAACCATTTTCCAAGATCTAATATGATGTGTATAGGCTATTCTATTTCTTTTTGGATACCAAAGAAAGTTCAATAGAATTGTATTTATTTATTTCAAAATTTTCTTGTTAGGTACTATAGGAATAGCTTGTGAAATGTAATTAATTTTGTGAAGTATTGTCATTTTTATTATTTGTAATCTGTCTTCACATCTCAAGATCATTTTATTCCAGCTTACTACTAACAGTTTCATTTTATTAATTATGTTGCTATAATTTGTGGCTAACATAGATTCCAAATTATCACATAGTGTTATCCCTAAATATTTTATTATGGGAACTTGTTTTCCTATTACACAATTTGTAGTTAAGGTAAATTCTCTCTTTTTATTCAAATGTATATAATTGATTTTACCTTGTTAAATCTAAGGCTGGAAATAAGATAAAACCTTTCCACTATTTCATCTAGTTTTTGTACTGATTTCTCTGAGACAGATAACATGAGTAAATCATCATCAGCAAATAATATAATTTTTTAATTGAGTTGACCATATACATCTATGCCTGATATATTAGAGTTGTGGCATACTAATGAGGCAAAATAATTCAATTCCTAAGGTAAACAGGATGGGAGACATTGGACATCCCTGCTTTGTACCTTTGGTTATTTTAATAGCCTTTGAGGTAAATGGCCCAAGTTTTACATAAGCCAAATTGTTTTTATAAATATTCTTTATTAGAGTAATAAAATTAGCAGGAAATTCAAACAATTCTAAAGCCTTAAAAAGAAAATACCAGCTAAACAAATCAAAGGCTTTTTCTATATCCAAAGCTACTATTAGAGCTTCTTCGTTGTTTCTGTTTTGAAAATCTATGAGTGTTAGAATTCTTTGTATATTGTCATGTGTGTTTCTTTTATAAATGAATCCTGCTTGATCCCCATTTATTATGTGTGTCAATGATTTTTTAATTCTACTAACTGATATTGACATGAAGATTTTATAATCATTGTTAAGTAAAGATATTGGTCTATAAGATTTACACTGTAAAGGGTCTTTGTTTTCTTTTCTAATGGGTGTAATTAAGGAGTACCTCCATGAAATTGGAGTTGTGTTTTGTGCTAGAATTTCATTCAAAGTTTTGTGAAACAATGATATTACTGAAGATGGAAATATCTTATACAATTGATTAATTATTTCATCAATTCCAGATGTTTTATTACTTTTACTTTCCTTGATTTTTTTGAGTAATTTCTTTTAGATATATTTGTTTTAGAATGTCTAACTTTAACTTTTCTGGTATCGCCTTTACCTTTACTAATTTCAGGTCTAAGACTGATGTATTCGTTATATGTGAAGTATCACTATAATGGTCAGAGAAATAATGTTTAAATACATCTAGTATATCATTTATATCAAATCCTTTTTTTTCCTTCCTTCATGTATAATACTTGTAATATTATTTTCAATCAAATGTTTTTTTAATCTTATTGCTAAATTATGCATATGTTTGGGTGATACTGCATAGGAACTAAGTTTTAACCTTTCTACAGCTATATTAGTTTTGTGAGTTAGGATTTCATTATATCTTTTGTTTAAGTCTTCCAATGCTTTTTTATGATTATTTTGTATGTAAGTAGATGAAATAATAGTGAGATCTGTAATTTGTTTTTGGATGTTACATAATTCTGATTCCCACTCTTTTAGCTTGTTTTATACCATGAACAAATTTTTCCATTTAGATAGGCTTTCAATGTATCCCAAAGATAAATTACATTTATTTCAGTAGTGTAGTTTATATCTAAAATGAATTGTACTTCTGAATCTAACCAAGGTTTAAATTGTTTTAATTTTGTAATGTAAGCTGGAATTCTTGACATAAAAATTAATTTCTTATAATTTGTATGTATTTTGAGAATTAATAAATTATGGTCTGAAAAGGGACAAGGGATTATGGAAAATTTTATTATTTTTGAATTTAGCTCTTAAGATATGAAGATTTTATCAATTCTTGGATTTGTCCCAAATCTGTGGTCTTGGTGTAAAAATAATAATGACTTGTTCTCCTTATAACTAAATGTATCAATTAGATTTAAACTTTCTTCCCATTTCTTAAGTAGCTTCCCTATAGAACTTACACATAAATTTATTTTGCTTGTGGTCTCTGATTTATCCAATATACAATTAAAGTCACCTCCCAAAATCAAATTTCCTTTATATACTCTAGTTATTAAATCCATGTGTTTTCTTATTGTCCCAACCCCAATACCTGGAAACCAATATATATTTACTAATGTCCAAAGTCTATTGTTATATTTTACTATTACTATGGCTAGGAGTCCTTCTTTATCTTCATATTTGTAAATGATATGAGGCATAGTGACATTGTTTCCATAAAATTAAAGTCCCCCTAGTCTTTTTCTTATATGAAGAGTGAGATAAGATCATATATTCATTAGGATTCCAGCTAAAGGTATCATTTGTTTTGAAGTGAGTCTCTTGAAGAAATACTACTTGTACTTTATTTAATTTCATATATCTTAATAAATTAGATCTTTTCCTTGGATTGTTTAAACCGTTAGTGTTTAAGGATAAAATAGTCAAGTCCATTCTCAGTACTTAACTTTACATCATATTTGTTTTGTATTATATTTTGTAATACCATACCAAATATAAAATGTGTAACTACTGTGTTAATAATTCTCATTGTAGTCAATATTTTAATTTTGGTCAAATAACTTAAAAAAGAGTTTAGTTCAGGCCAATAAAAAAAGAAAACATAAACATGCCAAAATTACTTGTATAACAACAAGTATATGAATATTTTTGTAAACCCTCTAATGTACATGAAGTGAAATACACTTCCAATCTGCTAGATGGGAAGGAATCTAACAGATTGCCTATCATAACTTCCCTCATGAAAAAAGAAAGAAAAAAAACAAACACCTTTCGAGCTCCAGTATACCTTTTCTCTTATCTTGGAGATTTAACAATATTAGTTATTATTTTCTCTGTATAACTATTAATAATGGATTAACATAATGTAAGGAAATGAGTATTGATTTGGTAATACAATTTAATTTTAGATTAGATTAGACTTCTTTTTCAGAATATAATCACCCTATCATGCACTACTTAAACATTCAAAAAGTAAATGTTGCTTAACATTAGTTCTCTTTAGCCTGAGAGTAGTATATATACATATTAATAGTCTCCAATATGCTGATATGATCAATATACTAATGATTATATCAGATAAACACCCTCCTACATACTAAAAATATATTATAACTGAGTGAAGTAGATTTAAAAATTAATCGATAAGTGAAGATAAATATGGCAAGTCTATTCAGAGTACTTGAATCATACTACAAAAACTATGTAGTCCATAGCATGAACCCCTAGAGTTGTGTTCACTAGAGATGATAATGTAAATATGTTTGAGTGAAAAATACATAGGTTCATAGGTAGGTACTAGGCTATCTGCCCGAAGACATTTATAAGCCTAACCAGAATGTGTTGGCTTTCACCACCCCCTTTGATTAGTTACCTGTGGCTCTGTCCAACAGAGCCACTGAAGTGATCCCCGGGGTAAGCTTCCTGTTTCCCATCCACTTGTCAAGGTTTCTTTTGAAGAGTGTTAGCGAGGAGCTCTGCCTAATGTAGATTGGAATCTTGTTCCAAAGCATGAGAAGTCTCTGGGACAGGAATCTATCCCTTCAGCATGTCCTATTTATTGTTGCGGTGAGGTTTAGATCCCTAGAGCATGTGGCTTGAGGGAATAAGGTTTTCTTTAGGTGGAGCATGTCCATCAGTTCTGGGTTGGACATGGCCTTGTATGTCAGGCAGAGATCACCTCTGAGTATGCGGTATGCAACCGAGTACTGCTGGAGCTTCTTCAGTCGAGCTGCGTAGGTCATCTGTTTGAGGCCAGTGATCCTCTTGGTGAGGTACTTCTGTTGTCTTTCCAGCTGTTGCAGGTGTCTTGTAAGGTACATCCCAAATGGGGCATTGTACTCTATGATGGGTCTGGTGAGTGATGAGTAGAGGGGCACAATGACCTCTTGATCTGGATGTGAACCCTTTTGTGATTAGGTGGGCCAGGTAGAAGGATTTTCTAACCATTTTGGCAATGTGATTATCAAAGGTGAGATTACTATCTACATGGGTCCCCAGAGCCCTTATTACATCTTCCATATTTAGGGGACTACCACCTATGTGGTAGTATGTGAGTACTTTGTTGTTTTCAAAGGGGATGACTATGCACTTTTTGGCATTTAACTTGAGGCCATGATTTTGACACCAGGTATCTGTCTCAGTGAGACACTTTGGAGGATGTCTGTGTCAGCCAGAGAGTCAATTTTAGCCCCTAGTTTGCAGTCATCTGGGAACTTGGTCAGCCATAGTCCTCCTTTGCTTGCCTGTACCTCTGTGAAGTATATGCAGAACAGGAGGGGTCCTAGGACTAAGCCCTGGGGAATGCCACTTGTAACTGGTTTAGAGTTGGACCTAGCTCCCACAACTCTCACCATGTGGGTTCTGTCCATGAGCCAGTTGGCAAGCCATCTTGTGATGTAGGGGTTTATGTTCAGGCTGGTGAACTTGTCTATAAAACCAGAATGGGGAATGGTGTCAAAGGCCTTAGCAAGGTCTAGGTAGGCTGTGTGTACCATCTTTCCCTCTTCTATAGCCTTGGTAACTGTCTCAAAGAAGTTCACCAGGTTTAGGAGGCATGATCTGCCCTTAACCAATCCGAACTGGGTAGGGTCCAGTGTTTGAAGGTTCCCAATGTCTCTGTTAATGAGTTCCATGATGCACTCCATAGCCTTGCAGACCAAGCTAGTCAGGCTTATAGGGTGATAGTTCCCGGGGTCTGTTGTGGCTCCACCTTTGTGGAGCAGAATAACCATTGCTGTGCGCCATGCTATGGGTATGTAGCCTGTGGAGAGGCTGAGTTTGAACACTGTGTTTAGGTGAGGGGTTAGCTCATCTTTGAGCTCATGTAGGACTCAACCTGGGACACCATCTGGTCCCATTGATGCTGTGCTTTTGGCTTTGGAGAGGGCTGTTTTAATCTGAGTTTTTGTGGTTTCAGGGACTTTACATTCTTCTGGTATTGTTATAGGCCCTTTTGGGGGAGAGAGGGGGGTGAAGTTTGCACTGAACCTGTCTCTCAGGATGTTGGCGATATCGGTCAGTTCAGTGTATTTTGTACCATTCTGCTCTAACTCCGAACAGATCTAAGCATTGCCACTTAGATTCTTGACATAGCTAAGGAATGCCTTGTGGTTATCTTTGGAGTCCTTGGCAATTTTTCTTTCAAAGCTCGCCTTGGATGATTTTATGAGAGATCATAGTTTCTTGCTGATACTGATCAGGGATGTCTTCCCTTCATCGGATTTTTGCTCCTTTCTGTACTAGTTTCCTCCTTCTATTGTATAGCTTCTTTATGGCAGGAGTCCACTAGACTGGTTTCCTTTTCTTGGAGGAGTGAGTCTTGGTTTTGCTTGGAATGGCACGATCCATGCATTCTTGTAGGTGCCCATAGAATGCATTAGTAAAGGATTTTATAGCTTGGACAGTGTTATCCTTCAGCATAGGGGCTTTGAAACTTTCCACCTCAGTCTTAAGTAATGTGAAGTTTGCTTTTGAAAAGTTTTTCACTGTGGTTTCCTTGTCTGTGGGTGGTAGCGGAATGTGGATATCCAAAGTGATTTGTTTATGGTCAGATCTAACCAGCGAGGGGTTGACCTCCGGTGTGGAACACCAGTTGCCCATGTTGGTGATGACCAGGTCCAATATGTTGTCATCTCTGGTGGGAATGTTGACCAGTTGAATCCGGGAATTTGAGTTTATAAATTCTAGGAAATGTTGGGCAAGGGAGTTAGTACTTGAGTTGTTCTCCCAGTTAATGTTTGGGTAATTGAAATCACCCAGTATTAGGGTGTTTGGTAGGACCTTTATGTTTCCTATTGTTTCCAGAAATGTGGAATGGGGGTCCTGGGACATGGTGGATGATCTGTATCAAGCTACAATATGATTTGCAGTTTTGGCCGAATGTCAGAAGACATGTCATAAATCTCTATGTATCACTCACATGCTTTCAATTAGAGACAAATGGAAGCATAACCAGATTTAGTTTATTTTATGTCCACCCATGAATGTAGTTTTGACAAACTAAAATAAAAAATAAAGAAAGACAACATTAGACCATAGTGATCACTCATTGATGATGAAATAGAAGCAATTTGCCCTGATAAGTGGCCATATGAGTGAGCAATTCATAAACTTCTTAATACTAATGCATAGTTATAATATCGATTCGTATTATGAGAATATCATCACAGAATATTGAACAGAATGCTAGTCAAGACAGAGCATTACTGAAGCTGTTCTGCACAGCCACAGTTCCTTAGAGCCTTTATAATAGAGTGTTTATCAAAGACTGCGTCATGCAGCATGATACAAGAGTAGGCAGACTCCCTTCTTTGTTATTAAATTGTTAAAAGTTATGACACTCTAAAAAATACAAAACCTATTAAGCTTAACAGCGCCTTAAGAAATCTCTCTGTCTCATATCTATTTAATTAGTGTTCTACTTGAATTTCTCATCAATAATTACAGTTTACAAATCTGTCTTATGCTACTACTTGAAACAGTAGCACAAGCAGACCATGAAGACATTTTCTCATGGGCCCTTTACTTTAAAGAAATAAAGATGAAATTCTAAGGTGAACTCATTTTACTAACCATCTCACTAGGAAACTGATAACCTTATTATTTAAACAGTTGTCAATATTCAGTAAAAATATTAGCTGCATAATAATCAGCTATACAAGTAATGTCTGAAGGATTAAAGGTAATTTATGTTATAAATCCTGCCTTAACCAGATGTGTAGTATACAGAATATCATTTAGGATTTGCGTTTCTTAGGAACCTATGTCTGTAAATGTGTAATTCAAACAATTCTTGGTAGAATGAATGACATCTAAACTACTTTATTATGCTAATTTAGGTGCAATTTTACTATAGGTTTCCCAGCTCTTCCCCGTCATCAAGGCAACTCCCACAATACATCAACAGGCACTCACAAGATTGTCTGAGATGCCAATTTTATGAGTTATAGAACCATGGCTTAAAGTTTTGCTGGGAATAAATCAACTGTTCATCACAGAAATAAGTACACATGCCCACCCAATTTAGTAGTGCAGTTAAACAACTTCTTGCGTGTTGGTGTAAGAATTTTGGCTAATTACCAGCATCTTTGCCACTTTACTGAAAGTTGAACCCCACTTACCAAAGATTAAAAAGCACTAAAGGGTGAGAAGAGTAATCAGTAATTTACTATCTACCGTATTCACTATATATTTGGTTACTACTTAATCAATTCAATTGAACATGTCTAGGCAGTGTGAACAGAGGAAAATAACAACACTGCACAGTATAGGGTTTACTATGTTATCTAATAAAGCAATGTGCACATTATATTCAAATAAGCAGGAGTTATAAGTACAAGGTAATAAGTCACTTTGTGGCTTCTGAAATTAGATGATTTCTGTTACCAGGTTAATGAAGTATTCAGTATAATATGTCTAAAACCTGTCTTAATTTTACTTATTATGTGCACAGAAGTATGTCACAACTGCAGCTGATGTGTGCATCTCACAGATATATTTTCCTATTTACACTTTCAATGCTGTAAGAGATGCTTACAAAACTATCAGACATGTCATTTTACTGGAGCACCATAGCATAGTGTATCTTATAGTCTAGGTAGGAATAATTCAGAAGTAAGAAAGGACTGTGTTTATTTCAAGTGTAACAATGTAGTCTGTAATGCTTTGATTACTTTTTCAATTGGATGTTATTCAATGTTACTGTAAATTCTTTTTTGTGTTATCTACATGAAAACCAGCTACTCTGTCACTGATTTCACACCTATTCTTTTTATTTATTTAAAAGAAGTCAGGGTTTGTAGATTTTAATAATCCAAAGACCATGTAAAATGAGCTTAACATATACTGCTTGTGCAACTGACATCACACTACAAGTGCTACCTTAACAACAGACAAGCAGGGGATTCCTTAACTATTTCCATCTTAAATCTTTCATAGCAGACAAGGGAAGCTCTAACTAATGCACATAAATGTTTCAAATAACAGCATTGTCAGAACCCAGTAACAGAACTCTGTTTATAGTGACTCTAACTGTTTTTTCCACATTTAAAAATATGGTTATCTATGTTACTTTTAAAATGGTAATTTGAAGTGCAGTAAAGTCAGTAAGCCACATAAACAATGGTTAAAAATTTTCAATTTCTATTATGCAACAATGAGGTGAACTAAATATACTATTAATAAAAAGGGAGATGAGAAAAAACATGTGTGTATATGTTGTCTCTGTTCTTCTTTTACATATAATTAATTATACTAAAGTGAAAGCTAACATTTAAATCTGGTTTTCCTCACTGCCTATGAATGAGATGTAACTATATTTTTAGAAGTCACTCTAAGTTATAAAACCATTTAACATTATTAGACACAACCACTAGACTTGTGATGAGTATGTTGCATAAAGTATAATTTTAAGAAAAAGTATAAATGTCTCAGAGTATAATAGGCAATATAATAGAAAAGATACATACATTTTGAGGTAAAGTTCAGAAGTTTATATCTTTGTTGATTCTTTGAGAGATTTGGAAGACTGTGTAGTTTTAAAATCAGTTCTTTGTTTCTTTTTCCTTACATCAGACCAAGTATTTTTTTCTGGAGATCTTTTCAAGTTGGTAGAAACAGTCCAGTCCATTTCTTCAGGAATTGTGATGATATTATTATTCTTGATGAAGGTAGAAGCTTCTTCAATGTTGTTAAAGGTTCTCAAGTCATTTGAATAGAAAATTCTGATTCTAGCAGGATATACCATCTGCACTTTTATTTTATTTTGTTTGAGAAGTTTCACTAATGGCCAAGTTTTTTTTCCTTGTTTCTAACACTTTTGCAGAATAATCATTGTCAAATCTGATCTGACTCTGTTTATATGTTATGGGACTTTTTCTCCAGGCTGTTTTTAAAATGAGTTTGTTATCCAAGAAGGACAGGAACTTTACCACAATTGATCTTGGTGGTGCATTAGGTGAAGATGGTATAGACTTTCCTATGGCTCTGTGAGCTCTTTCTATTCCATTTGATAATCCCTCTTTTAAATCAAGCACTTTAAGAAGCCAGGAATTCAAAAAGGTGATGATGTCTTCTCCCTCAGTTTTTTTCTGGAAGGCCAAATATTATTATATTAGTTCTCCTCTCCCTATTCTCTAAATCATCCACTTTATTAAGTAACCAGTTATTTTGGTTAAGTAAGACTTCTGTCTGATTTTCCTCTTCTTTGAGTCTTCCATCTATGTCATTTAGTGATGTCTCCATATCAAGTAATTTACTTTGTTGTTGCTGCAGTATTTCTTTTAGTACATCTGTTTGCTTTTGGCAGTTTTCTTGAGACTTTCCAAATTATCAGTGAATCTATCCATTTTCAACTACAGTTCATATAATGTGGAAGACATCAGTTCTTCAGAGTGGTTTCTGAGTGAGAATTCTTTAAACTGGCCATTACCAAACAGTCTCCAGAATATTTTGACAGGAAAAACTCAATAATATTTCTTGAAATTTGGTAAAGTTGTAGTTCTTAAGTTCCTTAATATTTTTTTCTATTTCTGGTTAATGAAAAAAAAAATTTCCCCGTTTTCTAGTACTGTTTTGTGGAGCTCAAAAATGCTGCTTATCTGTTTTGCATCTAGGCTCCGCCCCTCTACAAAAAAGATTTTTATATGATAGTTGGACCAATTGGTGATTAGAATATTAAAAAAAAGATTAAAAATGCATACATAGAAATAGAAAATAAATATTTAATATGAAGAAATGAAAATATAGAGAATTAATTAAAAGAATGTTGGACATTTTAGGAATAAATAAAAGGAGGGTATGTGGAAATGGAAAGGGAATTATATAAAGAAAATAAGAAAATTATAGAAAATATTTTAAGAAGACAGGAGTTATTGGTCAAAGGTAAGAACGAAGAGATAATACATTCTTTTAAGTAAGAAATGATTATTAAAGAAGTGGTGCCTAATATTTAGAGGAAGAAAATATTTAGTAAGGTTGATTGGATGTGCTGTGGAAAGAGCATATGATAACATAGAAAAATGTATGAGATATTATAGAAGAATATAAAATAGATAAGAAAAATATTCATGTATTTGAGACAGAATATGAAAAAATGTTACTGGAGTAATGCTTAATGGTTGAAAGATATGTACAAAAAGGCATTATAAAAAGGCATTAAATGAGGATGTAAAATAAGTAGTTTATTTGCATAAGTGATGAATGCAGTTATAAGTAAGATGAGGGAAAACATTGATAGCGATATATATATATATATATATATATATATATATATATATATATATATATATATATATATATATAGGCATAGTGAAGAAATAGAAATACCTTTAGTAATGAATTAGGTAAACGATGTGCTTATTGCAAAAAGTTGTTATTGGATAGCAGAAGTATTTTAAAAATTAGATAGATGGTTAGATTATATAGGACAAAAAATAAGTAAAAGAGTAAAGGATTAGGAGAGTGAGAAAGAAAATTGTAATAGAAATTAATTAATTAATTAATTTAATTTTTAATTAATAATTTGAAGATAGAAACACTAGGAATAAAATTTAGAAGTTATTTGAAAATGCAAGAACGATGGAAAAGGATATTAGAGGAAGTTAAAAAACTGAGTTATTTCTGGAAGAGTTATAGTTTGAGTTTCTAAAAGAAGGTTTATCTAATATATTCAGTACTACTAGAGAAACTTAGGTAAGTAAGTTCTGTATTAGTGTTGCCAACAAATTTAGACATAGAATTAATAAAAATTATTTCATGGAGATCAAGACTGAATCCAGTAAAAAGAGGAATTATTTACAGTAAGGAGGAAAAGGGAGGACTTAATGTAAAAAAATCCAATAGTGTGTTTAACATCATTGTCTTTACAATGGATATCAAGTTTATGAAGTATGAAGAATAATAAAATGGCAATAAGATTTATAAATAAAATATATGTTTTTTAGAAGTAATTAAACAGAATAAAACAATACAATATATAGACAGGAGAAAAGTTAAGGAATGGGGAAAAGTAAAGGAATGAAAAATAAATATAAGTAATATTGAACAAAATAGACATGGCATGAGAAAATAATGATAGAGTTTTTTTTCTTGATCCTTGGAAAGTAATAAGTGGAAGAGTTAAAGAATCATGCTGAAAATTTACCTGTAAAGGGAGAAACAAAATATAATATTGTAGGACAAAGTGTATTAAATGTAATCAAATAGAAACTATGGAACATTTGCCTTTATGACTGATAAACAGTTGCAAGAGTATGAGAAGTAATGTGAAAACAAAAAGATTTTGATGGATTAGGAGAAATTAACATTTCAAATGTTAAATATGGCTAGGAAAGATAAAATGTGTGTGGCAGTTATAAAGAAAGGTTATATAAATGAAAGAAAGGTATTTGCCTCACACAGGAGAAAATGAACTAACCCTATTACTCTATATTTGGCTGAGTGACTTATGTTTGTCTAAGGAAACTGATGAAAAGCAAATAATGGTTCCAGTAATGGGTGGGAAAGGGCATGTATGTAGAACAATTTTGAGTGACAGGACATTAGCAGTATTACAACAGAACAGGCAAGCTGAATCTTACTGAATTCCTGTGACTTTTCAACATAATGGACTTTGGAGTCCATGTGTCAGTTAAACTGAGATAAAACAAAAATGAACGAGAACAAAATAACAAACTAGCAATAACAGTTTAATGCAAAGCTTTCAGTTATAAAATCCTTCCTCAGTGCTAAAACAACAAATTTATCAACCATTTTTATACACTATAAAAACATCACACACCCAATAGAAAACTTAACACTCACAATAAACTTGAAACTAAGGTTGAAACTAAGGAATATAAATGGATTTTATTGTTACAAGCTGATGTTTTTTCTGGTATTAACCAGACTATAAGATTGAAGCCTATTCATAAGTTTAAACAGTCATGTCCTAAAATAGGCCGTTTTTTAATAATCAAGTTTTAAATATGTTGTGTTACTTTAAACATTTTTGTATGTTTAATTGATTAATTATATTACATTTTCTACTGGCTGTGTGATGTTTTTATAGTGTATAAAAATGGCTGATAAATTTGTTGTTTTAGCACTGAGGAAGGGTTTTATACCTGAAAGCTTTGCATTAAACTGTTATTGGTACTTCAGTTAAACTGGGGTCATGTTAGTCAGTGTTTGTTTGTTTGTTTATTTATGTTTTTTATTTATTTATTAAATTATTGACATTTGTTTACCTGGAAAGTCTGAATGGGCAGAATTGCACTTTTTCATTTGAGGACTGGGGAGAATAGCTCCTTGAAAATTAAATGAGATTACAGAGATATGAATTTGTACAACCAATGAAAAACAAGTATTACACATATGTATAAAATACTATTTAGGCATATACACACTATGAAGTTAAACTCAAGTAAGGTGTACACTCATTGCAACAATGTGGGGATTCACATAGGTTAAATTCAAATGTAAAAAAATCATATACTTTGCATTTTGAGCTTCAGTGTAAAATTTGATTATATATACATCAAACTATTTATCACTCATCTATTTATTTTTCACAAAGACATATTCACTTTCAAACTGGCCAAATGAGTAGCTCTGTAATCCTTCAGCGACTATATTTCTCAGCTGAATTATATACCTCGATATTCTTGGGAACAGGGGTTGTACTTGGCTAGGCTTATAAGGGTCATAGGGCCATTAGACTAGTAACCTCCTATGATCTTATGATCCTATTTTCTATGTCTTGCTCCACAAACTCTCCTTAAAACAGTGGGGCTTAATCACACAAAATTAAATAAACATATATATCCATACGTATGTGCACCCATGCATAAATAATTGCAATAAGACTTAGTGGCCAGATTATAAGTGGAAGTTCATAAATGGATTAACATGATGGCTAGAATCTGAAGATAGTCATGTCCATAGTACCAAATGATATGATGAATCAGCTATTGTTATGTGAGGTAAGTCCAAAGTACAATTTGACAGATGTCTTAAGGGTTAACTGACTTCATTGTAATATGCAGCTATGGACATGCCAATCACATAAATACTGACCCCAACCTGTGCAGAGCAAAAAACAGAAGTTGTGATTGAAACATTATATGCTGCCTTCTTGTTGGTTTCTTGTTGTTACTTGCATTTACATGCAAGCATATCAAAGTATACTTAACTACTTATTGTGATCAACTAGTCTTATTACTGTATTGTACTAAGTACAATAAATACACAGAGACAACTGCTTCAGTTAATACGCTTTCTATTACATTTTCCTTTTGGATCTACAAGCATGCAACACAGATGCTGTCAGCTCTCTATGCCAAATTCCCAAAGCTTAAGCTTGTTTACTATTACACTCATATTTATACCAAAAGGTCTGATATTTTTTCTCAGAATCTGATGTATAACAGGTCTTTCTTTGTATAACAGTTTTCCTTTGTTCCCTTGTCCTTGGTTCTTTGTAGTATGATGATCCATGGAAACTCAGTCTTGCATTATCTGAAATGTGGTGTTCCAGCACTATCTGAAACTTGATGTTACATCTCTTTACTTTGTTGACGTCCTTCCAGATGCCATCTGTGCAGTTATTTTTACAGACTTTGTTTCTCAGTAACATACTCCTTTACATGGATGCCGATATCTAAGCTATGCCAGCACACTTACCACTTCTTATTTTTCAGCATTTTATTCTATTTCTAAATTAGCCCTTTATATTTCATATCATTCTTGCAGTTTTTTATTCAAGCTAATAATCATGCTAACAACCATTTAAATGGAGACAGAATACTATTTTCTTTCAGTGATCTTTACAATTGCCATGTGGGGAAGCACATGTGGAAATGTAAGTAATTATTGTGAGTGAGATGTCAACCTCATCAGTCATATATTTTTGCTTATCTTCTGGCAAATATGTTGTCTACTACTGTAAAGCAACACCTTGCTAATCAATATTATCATGAGCACATAACATTTAAAACATAAAGTGTTTGTTTATTTCTAAGCAACATTATGTTTCTGCCAGGCCTTACCCATTGATGTATGGGTCCGCTTCTAAATCTTGAAAACTCATAATCTTGAAATTCAAAATACTGAAAACTTAAAATACTGAATTTTATAATATTGAAAAAACTACAGGATACTAATACTTACTATACTGCACCAGAAATACATAAAGAAACAAATAAAAGACAAAGCATATTAGTTTACTCCAACTATTAGCAGGGGGCAAGCCCCCTGCACACCACATGTTACTTAAATATATCAACTCCAAGATAGCACTTTACTACACTAAGATAAGTTATGTTGTTGCATAGCAAATTAAAAGCTAACATGAATAAGGTTACAACAGGCAGTCATGAAGTACGTAATGGTATGTTTGCCATTTTCTTCTGTGGAGTGCGATCTTGGAGTTGATATATTTAAGGAGCAGGGAGTGTGGGGGTGCAGGGGGGCTTGCCCCCCTGCTTATAGTTGGAGAAGGGTAGTATGTTTTGTTATATAGTTGTGCTGGAATATTGTAAGTGTTGGTGTACACTGTTTTTTCAATATTATGAAATTCAGTATTTTGACTTTTCAGTATTTTTTACTTTCAAAATTTTAGACTCAGTATTTTGAATTTCAAGATTATGAGTTTTCAAGATTTAAGAAGTGAACCCTGTTGTACATATGCATTTGTGAAGATTTGTAGATAACAGATATGTGTTTGCTGATAATTGGACAAGGGCAGATAAGTATGCTCTTGTGTAACCTTGGAGGATATGGTATGAGATGAGTTTGCTCTTTGTTCATCTAATAACCATAAAGAATGATTTGGACATGAATATCAGAATTTGTCTTGGGTGTTAGAACCTTGATTAGTTCATGTTTACTTGACTCAGGGGTATCATTTTTACTATTCTGAATTTCTTGTGGTATTAGAAAACATGTCCTTACCCTTCTACCTCTTTCCTCAACATTATACACATAAACTGCTTTAGAATACCTTAATTTTGATTTCTGATGCAAACGTCTGTACCTTATTTTTCCTTATTCAGAGATATCCATTACCAGTTCCTGATATTAAATTGAGTTCTCCAGAAATGCACTTATTAGCAGTACAGGATCGGGGGTTGTGATAGCAACCTGTCTGTACACATGATTTAAAAAAAAATCATATTTTCTCCTGGCAAATCTTTTCCTCAGATATTCCATTATTCTGCTCACTTTCTATGTTGTATTCTCACAGTGCTTACTTGCTTATCTTTATTGTAAAAGGCAAGTTTCCCCAAGTCAATTTTATTTGTTAATGTTTATCAACCTAAAATTGTGTATAGAGTTTTACTTTGCAGATGACATTATGTTACATTTTCAAAGAAATTTTACAGGGGTACTTTTAGGTTCAATTTTTTTTCTCTTTTTTATTGTTTGTTTCTCCCCTGCTGCTTGCCAACCATACCTTCTATACCACTGGACAAAAGGCCACTTATTTTCATTCTCCAGGGTGAGAAGCAGCAGAAAGGGGCTGTCATTTAGGCAGCCATCAGGGGCTTTTGTTGTAAACCCTAATAATCCTACCTTTGACAGTTAGTATGCATGTGCATATGTGTGAAGACCCTACAGTGACCTCCTTTCTGGTAGATGTGCATGTTTCCATGTATGCCCTTCTCAGGATGCAGTGTCCCCTCAGAAGGTTATTAATTATGCAATTTAGCAGGAATTGAGTTTGTGTTCCTGGCTGACTCACTACACACCTCTCTCCAATCTCCAGTGAGATGAAACAATCCTGCATAGAAGATTTCCACCATTCCCCAGGATGGGGCAGCTGTAAATTAATGCCACACACTCCCCCAGGCAATGAACATCTATGTGGGTTATAGGTTCATAGGTTCATAGGTTAATACTAGGCTATCTGCCCAAGGGCATTTATAAGCCTAGCCCATAGTTATGTGGCTTTCGCCACCCCTTTAGTTTGAATAAAAACTATGCCTATCATTTTGCTGTGCCTCTGTCAAGCAGTGACGCTGAAGTAATCCCTGGGGTATATCTGCAATCTCCCATCCATTGGTCAAGATTCCTCTTGAACAAGACCAGAGAGGTGCTCTGCCTCACATGTACCGGGATTTTGTTCCACAGCATAGGGAGTCTCTGGGTGATGAATCTGTCCCTCCAGCACGTTCTATTTATAACCGTGTCAAGGTTTAAGTCTCCGCCCTTGTGGTTCTGAGGGATCTAGATTTTTGAGGTGAAGCATATTCATCAAATCTGGGTTTGACATGGCCTTATATGTCAGGCACAGGTCACCTCTGAGCAAGCGGTATGAGACTGAATAGAGCTGGAGTTCTTTCAGTCGGGCAGCATAAGACATATTTTGAGACCCTTTATCCTTTTGGTGAGGAACTTTTGGGGCCTTTCAAGCTGCAGCAGGTGTCTGGTCAGATACATTCGAGCGGGGCATTGTACTCAATCATAGGTCTAATAAGTGATGAGTACATGGGGACGATGACCTCCCTTGATCTAGATGTGAATCCCTTCATGATCAGGTGGGTGATATAGAAGGTTTTCCTAACTACTTTAGCAACATGAGTGTCAAAGCGAAGGCTACTGTCAACCTGGGTCCCCAGATCTCTGATGACTTTTTCTGTGCTCAGTGGATTGCCACCTATATGGTAGCTAGGGGTAGCCTTGTTTTTCCCAAAGGGTATGACTATGCATTTTTGGCGTTTAACTTCAGGCCATGGCTCTGGCACCAGTTATCCATTTCTGTGAGGCCCTTCTGGAGGATATCTGTGTCAGATGTGTTAGTTTGCAGTCATCTGCAAACTTTGTCAGCCATAACCCTCCTGTGTTTGCTTGTACTTCAGAAAAGTAGATGCCGAACAAGAGTGGACCCAGGACTGAGCCCTGTGGGACACCACTTGTGACAGGCTTTGAGTCTGACATGGCTCCAGCAACTCTGACCCTGTGGGTTCTGTCACTTAGCCAGTTTGCAACCCATCTTGTGATGTATGGGTTTACATTCAAGCTGATGAGTTTTTCGATGATACCTGAGTGGGCTGGGTGTGAAGGCCTTTGCCAGGTCCAGGTAGGCTGTATGGACTGCCTTTCCTCATCAATGGCCTTGGTGACTGTCTCGAAAAAGTCAACCAAGTTTAAGAGGCAGGATCTGCCTTTGACAAAGCCAAACTGAGTTGGATCCAAAGTCTGCAAGTTCCCTATGTCTTTATTTATGAGTTCCATTATGATCCTCTCCATGGCTTTGCAGATAAGGCTTGTCAAGCTAATGGGGCGGTAATTTCCAGGGTCTGTGGAGGCACCGCCCTTATGTAGTGGGACCACAATCCTGAGGTGAGGCTAAGATTAAACAGCTGTCCTAACTGTGGGTTTAATTCCTCATTGAGTTCATGAAGCACACAGCCGGGGACACCATCCGTCCCATGGATGCTGTGTTTTTGCCTTAGTGAGGCAGTTCTCACCTGGGCGTTGGAGATGTTTGGGGGCTACAATCCTCTGGAATCGATATCTCTGCTTTCGGCGGGAAGCCGGGCGGGAAGTTTCCACAGTACCTGTCAGCCAGTATGTTGGCAATGTGTGTAGGTTCAGTAATTTTCACATCATTTTGAACTAATTCTGAGCATATCTGGGAGTTTCCTCCTAGGTTTCTAACATAGCTAAAGAAGGCCTTATGATTCTCTTTAGAGTCCTTGGCGATTTTTCTCTCAAAATTTGCCTTGGATGATTTTATGAGAGCTCTTAGTTTTTACTTATAATGATCAAAGGTGTCTTACCTTTCAAGGATTTTGCTCTATCTTGTAGTAGCTTCCTCCTTTTGTTGTAGAGCTTGTTTATGGCTGGGGTCCACCAGACTGGGCCTTTGGTACAGAGAGTCTTAGTTTTGTTTGGGATTGCCTGATCCATGCAGTCCTGTAGGTGCTGGTAGAAGGCATTTGTAAGTGATTCAGCGGTTTGAGTAATGTTTACCACTGGCTCAGGGGCCTTAAAGGAGACCACACTAGTTTTAGAAGTGTGAAATCGGCTTTGAGAAGTTTTTCACTGTGGTCTTTTTGTTTTCAGTGGGGGCGGGATGAGGACCTCCAGCGAGATTAGTTTATGATCTGATCTCACCAGTGAGGGGTATACTTCGGTGTTGAACATTTTGATCCCATGTTCGTGATGATGAGATCAAGTATGTTTTCTCCTCTTGTGGGGATGGTGACTAGTTGTTCCATGGCATTTGAGTTTATGAACTCCAGGAATCTTTGGGTTAGAGTGTTCGGGCTTGAGTAGTGTTCCCAGTCTATATTAGGGTAGTTAAAGTCACCTAGTATGATGGTGTTTGGAGATACATTTATCCCTCCAATGTTTTCAGGAAGGCCATGTGAGGTTCCTGAGTTTGAGAGGGTGGCCTGTAACATGCTACAAATTGCAGAGCAGTCTTGCCTATGGTTAATTGCACCTGGATGGTCTCCGATGCATCATGCGTTGCCACCAACCTTGAGGTGTGGGTGTCCTTTATGAATATGGACACCACCCCTCCTTGGTGTTGTCCGGATTTTGGGGCGGAGCGACGATGATATGAGGTGAAACCTGTTAGTGCTGGGGTGCTCTCAGGAGCCTTGAACCAGGTTTCTGTCACAGCACAGACATCGATGTTCTCCATATTGAGAAGGGCCTCGTGCATCTTGAGATTGAGACTTCTGGCATTGAGCAGCATTACCCTTAGTTTTTTCCTTTTTGGTGTTCTAGGGTGGTAGGTTTAGAATTTGAGCCTTGCCTAAAAGCCAGCAATATCCGGAAGCCCAGGGTGACAGGTGCCGTCCCTCCCTGAAACAGCGTGGCTTGTCCAGCATGTCATCCCAGGCAGACAGACATTGGATCCTTTGAATGACACCAGAATTTAAGCCAATTATTAAAGCTGATCATCTTATCACTGTATTGTGGCATCATTCTAGGTGAAGGTAGGATACTGCTCAAGGTCAGGGTCATACCTGCCTGGGCTACATAATCAGAGAGCTCCTCGATGTCCCTTTTCATGTAGTCAGGGAGGTACGTCTCAGGTCGTTGACACCAGCGTGGACAATGACTGAGCTGAGTGCTTGCGTTATGTGGCGGATTCTAGCGCCTGACAGGCAGCTTACTGTGACCTTCTCTTTACTCAGTCTGGCAGTGTGTCTGACTATGGAATCACCAATGACAAGTGTGTCTGGCATTTTGTTTGGCCTTAAGGGCTGTGACTGTTTGACACTCTGACTGTGTGGTCTATGTGTTGCATGTGTTGGGTCGTGAGGTGGTAGTTGTTTGGGTGTCTGCTTTGGTGGCCTCTGCTGTTTTGGTAAATTTTTGATCAGAGCCAGTATGTCTTTGTGTGAGTATGTGTATGATTTGAAGTTGTGATGGTACCATGTGTGACTGGGTATGTATTGTGTGTGGTTACCTTCTCCTCCTGTCTGGTCTTGCCAGTCCTATGTTGAGAGAGCTCAGCCTCCAGTTTGGCCGTATAGTTGCATCTCATGTATTTGTGTTTTGTGGGAGAAGGAGAGGATTGTCTGTGTACATGAGGCAGTTGTAACATTGCCTCAATATTCCCAGGTTCACCAGTTGAGCTGGAGAGGACACTAGCAACTGATCCCTCGACATACTAGAAGTAGTAGATAAAGAGACTTTCAAAGGACTAAGTGGGTTTTAGGCTGGTGGGGTACTATCTATAATAAGAGTGCTTTATCAAGGTGCAAGTACTGTAGGAGTAAGTGCTAGGCTTTACAGATAGAGAATAGTCTACTTGGGAATAAAGTAGAGATGAACTTTTCAGTTATAGGATATGCTGGTTAGATCAGCAGTACAGCTCGAGGAAGGTAGTTTTAAGGGAAAATTGGAAGAGTGGAATTTAGATGGCCCAAATAGTTTAACCTTGTTTAACCGCTGCTCTTGTGTGCAACAGTGGTAACACTCTAAATCTAGGCTACTAGCGTTTTAGCGTGTTTTATAGCAGGGGCTGAAGGGAGCTAGAATTGGCCCAAAGCGACCAATGGACTACTAGTTTCTGGCTGAAACTTCACCAAATCAGACAAAAAGGCCGCTCAGTGCTTACTGGTAAGCAAAGAAACTTCCCTCCTTCCTAATAAGGCAATGGATCAGTAACAGGAACTAAAAACAAAGCCCAGGGATCAGCAACTCTGAAACTGGACTACTCTAGTTCAGTAAGGCGGGAAAACAAGAGATTTTTTTTGTTTTATTACAGAGACAAGGAAAAAGTGCACTTTAGTGTGTAGCCTACAGAAACAATTTGCAACAATTAGTAACTTAAAGTGCAATAAACAGTGTAAAATGCAGAAATCACTTAAAGTAGCAATAAAAGCTTAAATAACAGTGGGAAAGCCACAAAAATACTTATATCTGGTAGAAAGTCACTCTTTTAGCTCTCTGCTGCTTGGATCACCCTGCAGGCCACCACGAGGATCTGTGCTGAGTTGGTACAAGCTGGAAATGGACTACTAGTTTCTGGCTGAAACTTCACCAAATCGGACAGAAAGGCTGCTCAGTGCTTCCCACTCCCACTGGTAAGCAAAGAAACTTCCCTCCTCCCTAATAAGGCAATGAATCAGTAACAGGAACTAAAAACAAAGCCCAGGGATCAGCAACTCTGAAACTGGACTACTCTAGTTCAGTAAGGCAGGAAAACAAGAGATTTTTTTGTTTTATTACAGAGACAAGGAAAAACAGACAGTAAATGCTGTAAATCGGCTAGCGCACTTTAGTGTGTAGCCTACAGAAACAATTTGCAACAATTAGTAACTTAAAGTGCAATAAACAGTTATGCGAATTACAGCTGTAGAATCATAGAAAATATTCTACAATTCAGCCATGTGGCCATTTGCTCCTTGGCAGTACCCACCATAGTTTTTAACCATAAGGGACAAATCCAGAAATAAGGAACAATCAAGGACGCTTTTAAAATATTAGTACCATTAATTTAGGCACTGATAAAATAAGAAAATGTGAATTAATATACATTTTTCCTGAAGTGAAAGAAGTCTATTACACTAATTATTGTCACTGTTTATTAAGTGTAATTCATCAAACTTTCTTCTAAAGTCACCAGTTTTAGGAGGGATTAAGAGGGACAGAGCTAAAATGTGATTCAGAATTAGGGACAGTAAAAGGTATGGTACCTACCCTTAGACATTCCTTCCTTTTCAAGGAGTATTAAGCCAGTCAAGTTTTGAGTGAGTTTATGAACACCCATCCTATTGTGTTACTCCTTTTTAAATAAAGATACAGTGTCATTTTGTTTGATCTGGAGTGGAAGTTTATTCCAGAGAAGGGACAGTCAATACATGATTTACCCAACTGTCCACCATTTGTTTATTTGCAAAAAGAGGTTTAGATCTCTGGTCCTGATGTTTTCCAGATGGTTTGATTTGTGGGGATATAATAGGTCTTTGACTGCTAGATCCCTAATAGCTTGAAAATCAGGGCATGTGTAACCTGTATAGTACCTACAGGACACTAAAACAGGGACAGAGCTTCCATGCTCTCCTGGTAACTCAGTTCTTCTAGGCCCATGATAACTGTTAGATCAGGGTTTTTCATTGTGCAGTAGTTATTAGACATTAGACAGGCTAAAGGGTAAAATAAATTGTGTTTCTTTTATGCATAAAAGACAGTTAAGCAGAAAGGAAAATAACCTTGCTGGCCAAGCATGGAAGACTATTTATTAAAGAGGAAAAGATAAGTATAAAGTGTACCGACAGAATGTTCTTTTCTCAAGGAAAAGATCAGCTTCAAAATGTTCCTTAATAAAGCACATACAAAGCCTGAGACCAAGGTTAAAAAAAGTAAATAAGGAAATTTACTAGACTAAAACAATATAATATGCTGTGTTCAGGATAGCAGGGCAGTTAAGGTTAGTAAGTTCTTTTGACCTGTTACTTCAGAAAAGATGTCTAACACTCATGCATGAGTACAGAAAAAAGATCATCTAGAGACTATGTCAGTATACTTTGTTCAGGACAATCAGAATATGACATGCAGCAACTTGAATTATCAGCACTGTTAATGAAGACAGTATTCAGATATTGTGAACATCTAATAAAATCGTATTAAATGAATTAAAGTGTTTGGAGAATTAATTCTTAAAAGTGCACCAGAGTTGACCCATAAAGGAGAGACACCTATTCAGCATGAGCTTGGCTAATTAAGACTTTCATTTCTCAGTCTCATTGCATACAGTGTTTCCAGCTAATTATGGTACAATACAATATTTTACAATGGCACCCAATTTGACCTGCTGTCTGGGGAGAGATATATACTTCTCGCAACCCAGCAAGCAGCTGTAACCCTTTCACATCCAGTTTCCAGTACTGCATATTTTCTAAAAGTTCACAGTAACTGTTTATAGAGCAGAAGTACCACAGAGGCACTCCAGAGAGCAGACCACATTTCAGTAAAGGTATCGTTCAATCCCAGATTTGGTAACACTATGTGTGTTCTACAGAAATCTACAGAATAGCAGTGTTTCATTCAACTTCATGTGTTCTACAGACTATAAAATAACACTGTTTTCATTAAAGTGCAGCACTCTGTATTTCGTTAATCTACATGTGTTCTAAGAAAAACAGCTGCATTAAGTAATTTTTTCAAATCTGGTTTTACTGCAATAACTTCAAAGTTTCATTAACAGTTTAAAGTGACAGTAATTGTTTCATAACAGACTTTTCAACAGCATACCAGTGTTTTTTCCATAAATAGAGCTGTAAACTCTATACAGAATAAGCTGAAAATTACGTCATGACAGTTTCTCATTAAGACAGCATTACTTAATTAAAAAAAACAGACAACAAAATTGCACAGCATCAGTGTTTACTTCAGAAAAGCCTCACACAACTTCAACACACCAGTATTAATTCAAAGCAGTATTCCTTCATAACATAAAAAATTATCTCCACAGGCTTTCATGTTTCCAGAGTGATGTCACACAGCAGAAAAGGTTAATAAGCTACAGATGATGGCTCACATTTCTTCAAAGAACATAACATTATGTAAGACATTATATGCACCTTTTAGTTAACAGTTCAAAAAAGTTTAAATTAATTAATTAAAATGATTTGCATGTAAGTGTGTGAAGTAATACTGCTACAGTTAAAATATCAGTAAATTTTTGGTTTAAGTTTTAAAATATCCTCTTAAGGTTAAAGGTTATTAGTTCTAAAATGTTAAATATGTTTAAATGCAAAAGGTTTAAATCACAGAAGCAATCTAATGACTCACAAGTCAGTATGGTCTCCAGTTTAAATGTACATGCTTCATCACATGCAATTCAACATAATAATTTCAGTTGTAGTGTAGTTTCATGTACAAATGTTCAGAATATAATACAATTCGGAATACATAAGCAAGTTACAGTATTCTGTCTAAGGTTCATATTACTTCATCTAGTTTCTTATTTTCAGATTCAAGTACTATGTTTGCACTAAAAAGAGATAAGATAAATCAAAGTGCAGATTTTGTAACTGAAGAATAGACTTCAGTGCTAAGTAAGATAATACATTCAATAGCTATCTGTAAAGATCAGAGCATTAATCTATCATTGTTTAAGGTTATTTCATTGCTTACAGACAAATCAATTTCAGTTTCACATAGAAATATACAAGTGTGGTCTTGTCAGAATCTAAAAGGTCAAAGATTACGGCAGCTAAACGTTCAACATGTAATAGCTCTGTATATACTGGTTTAGACTTCAGTAAAGAGATATGTGCAAATGTACAGATTTTACAGATTTGGTTAAGACAGAAACATGCACATTTATGAGTTAAAGATAAAATAAAATCCAGTTCGGCTGACACAGCTGAAGTGCTCAGAAAGACATATTGGGCGTGGTCAGTTAAGAAAAAAGGGTAACCTTATGCCTTTATGTCTTGTAAGGTATATCAGAACTAATAGTCAAATTAATTAGAGAATAAAAGGTTTGCAGTTACAGTTTGGTAAATACATTTTGTGTATTATTGTTTTGTTTAGCAGTCATTAGTTAAGTGCATAAACAATATCTTAATATAGACAGGGACAAAATGTTTGCTAGTTTACAGAATGTAAAATTTAAAGTCAATGCTACATTGTAAAAGTAACAGCACAGTTAAAAATTTAGATCCTAAGTATAAAAGAATACATTATGTAATCAGTTTAAGACTGTATATGTTTTGTACGGAAATGGCAGTATGCCAAGTATCTCAGCTCAGATTACAATCAGCCTTGCAAGTTGAATTATGTCATAGGGCTATATGACATCCATTTTAATGCATTTACAGTTTTACTATTTATCCAAAAAAATGGTAGACAGCAATAACACACTCTTGCAGCAATCAATACTAATGGAAAGTTAAATGACATCAACTAAAGAAACGGTTATGGTGAGACAGTGGGTGGAGTTTCACTCACCAAACAGTGTGTTAAAATCTAAGGGTCATGAGACAAAATGCAAAAAGTTCAACAGTTAAAACTGATTTATATAGGTGCAAAAATGCACAGTGTTACATTATTACTTTGATTTTCATTTAAAATAAGTTCAAAAACTTGATACAACTATCAAGTTAAATGCAATTGCTATAGCCAAGACCTTAGAAAAAGCTGTCCATTTAGTGGTGAGACAGAAACAGATTTTGCAAGTGTCAGATGTCAGTAATGAAAATGTTCTTGTAAATATTGATATTGCAGCAGTAAGACAGCCTTCAATACTCCCAACAGTTAAATATTTTTTTTGTATGTAAAAAAAACAGTGTCATAAATACTGGACATAGAAACCCAAGCATGTAAAAGCTGGTATTAATGACTTAATTCCAGTTGTTTCCAATAAAGCTAAACAGGTTGCTGATTTAAATATTGTTAGCTTTTCAAATACAAGGCAGCTCACTATGGTTAATGACTGGGCAAATGACGTAAGTAATGTACAAAGTTTGAGTCCAAAGGATAATCAAAAGTATGCTCTAGCTCAGGTTAATGTTGCCAGTGACATACTGGTTTTTCAAAATATATATATACAGGTTATGATAGTTACCAAATCAGTTGGGGTATTTGACTTTATTCCAGGTTAAAATGGATGGCAGACCATACATTTCATTACTCATGACAGTTTTCACCCTATCAGGGTTTAAAAGGTCAAAGGTAATTGCAGTCAGTAGCAAGCCTTTGGAGTTTCAAATTTTAAATAAAGCCAATCAGTCTGGGAAGAGAATAACAGCAGGATTCTTGTTACATTCCCCAGTGTGACAGTACCATTTTGAAAAATGACATTATATCAAAATTAAGTGTTGTGTTAAAATTTAATGTACAAAATCAGTTTGTCTACAGACTTGCAATAGCTTATTAACAGGAAATGTGTTCATGCAGAAACATGTATGTTTATTTTCATGCATAAAAATGTAAAGTCAGCAAAGCAAGCAATGCTGCCAGTTTATAGATGTTAAAGCTGCATTTCATGCAGAAAATGTAAATAAAGTCAGGGCAATAAGCAATGCTATCAGATTATAATCATTAAAAATGCAAATGTCATTGTAAAGACCTGATACTAAATACAATCAAGAACTTTAGCTACCCAGTTTTTGTACAAGACATGAAAAAAAAAAGAGGTTTAAAAGGCCTAACCACAAAGATGACACTTCAACATTAAAGCAGGCCTTCCTTTACCTCATCAGCGACTGGAACAATGCAAAGCAAAATTTGGCAAAAAACTGTGGGGCAGAAATTGACTGTCTATGTGTTTCAGTTATTTTTTCAATATTTGTTTATAGTTAAAGCAAGTATGTATGTTTTCAGACAATATTCTGTTTTGAGATTCATGGTAACAATTGTACAGCAGTAGTAGTTTTCAGTCTACCTGTGTTTAGATGGATTCTAGCTTATTTGTGTTCAGGTAACACTGTCAAAATGTTCTCATGTTTTCAGACAATTGTATATAATATGTACTAGTTTCAGTTATGCTTGTATATGTGTTTAGTTAACACTGGCAAAAAATATTCTTTTAATTTAATTAGTTTCCATAATATACACAGCTATTTTTAAATGATTAGTAGATGTTAATGTAAATATCAGTCAAGTTTCAGAATTTGACCTTCATATTCAGTTATGTGTTCAGTATGGTACATTTCAGTCAAATATCAAAGCACTTCACATTATTCAGTCATTAGTTAAGTATAAAGTGACAGACTTATTTGTAACAGGCTTATTACATTATTCAGTCATTAGTTAAGGGTAAAGTAACATAATTATTTTTTTACAAGCTTATTATTTAAATAATAGATAGTGATAGTTATTCAATGCACTCAAGGCATTACAGGGCAGGCTTAATTTGTTAATTAGTTTACAGAATGCAGTGCACATTTACAGACTGCAATGCATTTACATTAATCAGGAATTAAGGACACTTACAATGTAAAGGTATAGACTTAAAATATAGAAAGTATAGGTTTTAGTAAACTATTATAGCTCATAAATATTTATAAAAGTTAAGAAAGGTAAGTAGCATTATAAAACAAATTTAAATAAAATGTATAGACACAAGTTAAGACAGAATATGGTAATTATGCTTCAAGACCACTTATAAAGTTATCTTTTTAGTGCAGATTTTGATTAGTCTTCAAAAAATAGCCATCATGCTTGATAGGCTATACAATATGTGGCAGAAAAAGCTTCCAAGGAGGGGGTTTCCTCTATATCCAATGCAGTAAAAGAAAATTAAGGTAAAAGGTATAACAGAGGTGAGCCATTGGGCTCAACAGTCTAGGCAAATCTGGCAAAAATCCAAGACATGCAGGAAAATGCTAATAAAAGGGCACAATGCAAAGTTGCCAGTCCAGTCCCTGGAGTAAGGTTGTATATGTATAAAACAGAACAAAGGGCACTTTTGCCTGCATGCCAAAATTATTGGCTAAGCAGCTAATAAAGTACAACCATCAGCTACTAGGTTATATAGGTTCTCAGAAAATTTGGCCTATCATAAAAAAATCTCGGTTGTAGAGAGTGCCAGTTTAAAAAAAAGCATGGTACAGAATGCAAATAAATTTTGCAAGACCTCTTCCTCCAGGAAAAGGGGGTTAAAAATCAAATCATAAAGTTAAGAGACTTCGATCCAAACAGGCCATAAATGTCCAAGTAATACCTAGTGGTCAAACTTAAAATTGCAAGTTCATTCATATCATAAAGTTAATTCAAATCATAAAGTTAAGAGACTTCAATCCAAACAGACCATAAATGCTCAAGTGATACCTAGTGGTCAAAATTAAAACTGCAGGTTTACCAAATAATTTTTTTTTATTATTTTCAAATTATACGTCAAGTAGTATAAAGATAAATACAGTAGTTAGCAATAGAAATGTAAGGTAACTACAGAAGTAGGTCCCAGTAGACTTTCATCAAGGACCTCAGGGGCAACTGTTAGATCAGGGTTTTTCATTGTACAGTAGTTATTAGACATTAGACAGGCTAAAGGGTAAAATAAATTGTTCATAGGTTCATAGGTTGGTACTAGGCAATCGGCCCTAGTGCCTATGCAAGCCTAGCCATAACAATTCCCTGGATATTTCTTCCCACAATATTTACTTCTCTGGGCCCCTGTCTAGCAGGATGACTGACATGATCCCCGGGGTGAATTTCCTGTCTCCCATCCAATCATCAAGGTTCCTTTTGAAGAGGGCCAATGAGGCGCTCTGCTTGACATGTATGGGCAGTCTATGCCAGAGTATGGGGAGTCTCTGGGTCAGGAACCTATCCCTGCAGCATGTTTTGTTCATTGTGATGACAAGGTTTAGATCCTTGGAGCGTGTGGCTCTGAGGGATTGTGATTTCTATAAAAGTGGAGCATGTCCAACAGCTCAGGGTTTGATATGGCCTTGTATGTTAAGCAGAGATCGCCTCTGAGTAGATGATATGCCACAGAGTATAGCTGGAGTTTTTTTAGATGGTCAGCATATGGCATCTGCTTTAGACCTGTGATTCTTTTAGTGAGGTATTTCTGTGGCCTTTCCCGCTGATGCAGATGTCTTGTGAGGTACATACCAAATGGGGCATTATACTCTATAATAGGTCTAATGAGGGATGAGTACAGTGGGACAATGACCTCCTTTTTTCTGGATGAAAAGCCCTTAGTGATGAGGTGTGCCACATAGAAGGATTTCCTGACTGTTGTGGTGATGTGGTTATCGAAAGTGAGACCACTGTCCACCTGTGTCCCTAAATCTCTCATCACACTTTCGATGTTTAGCATCCTGCCACCTATGTGGTAATTCATGGGTACATGTTTTTTTCCAAAGGGGATAACTATACATTTCTTGGCATTAAGCTTGAGCCCATGGCTCTGGCACCAGGCATCTGTTTCTGTAAGGCCTTTTTGTAGAATATCCACATCACTTGGGGATTCAATAATGGCTCCCAGTTTGCAGTCATCTGCAACTTTGTTAGCCAGAGTCCCTTAGTGTTGTCCTGTACTTCAGAGAAGTAGATGCCAAACAAGAGTGGTCCCAGGACTGAACCCTGAGGTACTCCACTTGTCACTTGTCTGGAGCTGGATTTGGAGTTGGCTACTTTTACAGTCTGGGTTCTGTCAGTAAGCCAGTTGTCAACCCATTGAGTGACGTAGGGATTTATGCCCAGCTTAGTAAGTTTATCTATGATTCCAGATTGGGGGATGGTGTCGAAGGCCTTGGCAAGGTCGAGATAGGCTGTGTGGACCACCTTACCCTCGTCCATAGCTCTGGAGACTGATTCGAAGAAGTCAATCAGATTCAGGAGACAAGATCGGCCCTTCACAAACCCAAACTGGGTGGGGTACAGTGTTTGAAGGTTGCCAATGTCTTTGTTTGTAAGTTCCATGATAATTGTGTTTCATTTATGCATAAAAGACAGTTAAGCAGAAAGGAAAATAACCTTGTTGGCCAAGCATGGAAGATTGCTTATTAAAGAGGAAAAGATAAGCATAAAATGTGCAGTCAGAATGTTCTTTTCACAAGGAAAACATCAGCTACAGAATGTTCCTTAAAAAAGCACATACAAAGCCTGAGACCAAGGTTAAAAAAAAATAAATAAGGAAATTTACTAGACTAAAGCAATATAACATGCTGTGTTCAGGATAGCAGGGCAGTTGAGGTTAGTAAGTTCTTTTGAATTGTTACTTCAGAGAAGATGTCTAACACTCAAGCATGAGTAGAGAAAGCAGGTCATCTAGAGACAATGTCAGTTTACATTGTTCAGGACAATCAGAATATGACATGCAGCAGATTGAATTGTTTATCAGTACTGTTAATGAAGACAGTATTTGGATATTGTGAACATCTAATAAAACCTTATTAAATGAACTATAGTGTTTGGAGAATTCTTTCTTAAAAGTGCACCAGACTTGGTCCATAAAGGAGAGACTGACACCTATTCAGCACGAGCTTGGGCAATTAAGACTTTTGTTTCTCAGTCTATTTGCATAAAGTGTTTCCAGCTAATTATGGTACAGTACAGTATCATCAAATTTTACAATAAAACCAAAAAACAGTGCAGCCAAGCAATGGTGTAATAAAAACTAAATAAAAAAAAAATACCTAAAAATTCATGAGGTGGACTCCAAAATAAAGTTTTTAGTGTAGTTAAAGTTTATTAGTTGCTATTCATCAGTTCATACTGACAAATATCGACTAATAATCTTTAACTATGCTAAAAATTTTAATTTGGAGTCCACCTCATGCTTTTTGGTATACATTTTGCAATAACTTTTTTTTTAAGAACCTTTGAGGTCTCTCCAACTGCTATATATTCAAAAGAGAGCATTGCATTCTATGATGGCTGTAACCACTGCAGAATATAGAGGGGTAAACATATCTTTGGAATTTCAGGAAGTACCCTTTGTGATCAGCTGTGATGGACAGAATGAATGTCCTAACTGTCATTATGACATGATGATCAAAGGATAGGGAATTACCTACCCATGTTCCAAGTTCTCTCACAATATCTTCATTTTAGAATTAGGTGTTTTGTAATGAGGAATTGCTTTCCAAATATGATAATACTGTATTTTTTCAACATGTAGTTTTAGTCTATTTGCTCAGCACCAGCTATTAACACATGTAGGTTTATGTTACATCTTTTGCCTATCAGATTGAGACTTGGAAATGTCGCACAGTTTATAATCATCCTCAGATATGGTTAACCAGAGAGCCCTTAATATGATTTGGAGATCAGAGATGCATATTATGAATAGCAGAGGTCCTAACATGGATCCTGAGTGACTCAAATATGCTCTCTGAGGAAGCACCTGTAGAAAATTTTAAGAAAGGGATTACCGCTTGTCAGTCAATAACTGCAGTAGCAAGGGCCACCTATCATATCACATAGGTTCATGCCCATTTACAGACATGCATTATGATTCCCATAAACAATATAAAAAGTAAAGAGTAAGGCTGCAATGGTTAAAAAAAAAAATTAAAACTGGTTGACCATATAAGAGAGACTGCTGCTCAACATAATCCTTGCCTTTTACAATATTTTTAGTAATATTTAATTAACTAGATTTAGTGCTGCTTGTTAAGAACTGGGATACTGCTTGCTCCTAGAAGGATGCAATGCTATATGTATGTGCAGTTGTACACAACTAAATGTTATCACCAGGTTATCTATTACAAAATATAACTAAATATTAGAAAAAAAATATTGTAAATGGTAGGGGTTAACCCTCCCCCCCGTATATGGTGAATTAATTTAAATTACATCCAAACATCATTTTGTACAGTAAACAAAATGAAATTTACCTTTGTTTGTTTGTTTATTTAGTTATATTTGTTAATCATGGTAGTACACTGATCAATATTTTTCAGGCTCACTCCGTGTGAAATACAAAACATTTCACAAAAAGAATGCAGAAATTGTAACAGTAACAAATCAGTTACAACAGTTGCATAGACAATTTTTATATATACATTCTAGTGAACAAGAAGGGTCTAATATACAATCAAGCATTGTCTAATGTACAACATAAACATTAGTTTCTAAACTGGGACAACCTGCAGTAAATCTGAGAGAGCAGAAGAGACTTTGAAAGAAGACAGGGATAGTGTGTTAGGTGATATGTCCTGTGCTGAAGCAGAAGCAGAAGAATTTAGCTTGTATGCAGAAATGCTTTATAAGTGTCAATTTAGTATTTCTTTGGAATTGCTTGTAGTTGTGGCATTTAACTTTGTTTTTATTTGTTTTTTTTTTTCTTTGTAGATGGTGTGCAGAGGGCTATATGGGGATAAATGGTTAAAAGAATGAATTAGTAACATTTGACAGATTTTGTCGTCAAACCAAATGTCGATCATCGTGGCATTGCCCAAATACCTGTGTACTGCAAAATACAGTAATCCCTTTCTTAACAATTGCCACATCCGTCACTCTTACTATGTAGGTATTGTCACTTAGCCAATTTGCTATCCAACTAATTACATAGGAATCAGTTTGGAGCAATAAGAAGTTATGTACTCACCATAACGTTCCATCTGAGTAGGTATCTTCATTTGTCTGCAACCTTTGGGATACGGATCTGATCTCGGATCCGAGCTGGCAACTTTTACCACAGCATAGATCTGAGCTCCTAGCTCCTCCCTTTACCCATAATCCCCTGCCAACCCTGACTGACCTCAGATCAAGTTTGCCTGATATAAGCATTGTAATTGAGGGGCTTATCCAAGACAGATCCTATAGGTCAGGGGGAAGGAGGGGGGGTGGTTGCAGACAAATGAAGATACCTACTCAGATGGAATGTTATGGTGAGTACATAACTTCTTAATCTGAAGTAGGAACTTCATTTGTCAGCAACCTTTGGGACAGAGTCCCCAGCTACCTGAATCCGGGGTGGCCTTTATGGAAGAACATTCCGGAGCACTGCAGAGCCAAAGGATGCCCTACCTCTGGAGACAACATCCAGCTTGTAATGGCTGATAAAGGTATGAGATGAGGCCCAAGTGGCTGTGGAACAAATATCATCTAAGGGAACCCTAGATTTAAAAGCCGCCGAAGTAGCGACGGCCCTAGTAGAATGAGCTCGGACTCCCTGAGGTGCAGGCCTTCCCGAACTCTGGTACGCTAAGAGGATACAACTAGCTATCCACCATGATAGTGTAACTTTAGAAATTAACTTGCCTAAACTTGTTTTGGCAAAGGAGACAAACAACTGGTCAGATTGCCTATGACCAGTAGTTCGATGAAGATAAAAACGTAATTGTCTGTGCACATCCAAGGAATGCAGTTTGTACTCTCCTTTGTTTTGGTAATTGGGAAAGAACACGGGAAGATGAATAGATTGATTAATATTAGCTTCCGGAGACACCTTAGGCAGAAAAGACGGATTAATCCTGAGGTAAACTCTATCTGGATGGAAGGCTAAATACGGCGGTTTAACACATAGAGCCTGAAGTTCAGAGACCCTTTTAGCTGAAGCAATGGCCACCAAGAAGGCCGTCTTCCAAGAGAGGTATTTAAGATCAACCGTAGCCGCTGGCTCGAAAGGGGGGCTAGTCAAGGCTTGGAGAACCAAAGACAAATCCCATGGGGGTACTACCTCCCTGACCGGAGGTCTGAGAAGGAAGGTACCCTTGAGGAAAGCTTTACAAAGCTTGGAAATAATTAGAGGGCCCGATTCATGCCCTACATGGTAATGCAAAATCACTGCTAGTTATACCTTGACTGTAGAACAGATAGCCCCTTGATGAAAAAGGGTAGTTAGGAAATCCAAAACCGACGTAAGAGGCACCGTGAAAGGATCCAAGTGATGGCGCTCCGCCCAGATGGAGAAACGTTTCCACTTACTTCGGTAGACTCTTCTGGTGGAAGGTTTATGTGCTGCTACTAGGATGGCTTTGACTGGTGAGGAGATTCCAGGAGTCCTTATCAGGAGTGGAACTGGAGCAACCAAGCAGTCAGCTCGAGGTTGACCAGGTTGGGGGCCGGAAGACCCAGAGGGTGAGTAATGAGATCCGGGAGTGGATCCAGAATCCATGGTGGATGAATCAGGTGAGACCACAGGTACGGGAACCATGTTTGATGAGGCTAGAATGGGGCAATGAGGATCATTTTGCTCCCCAGCCTACTGGCTTTCTGTAAGAGTTTCAGCATCATGGGCAATGGAGGGTAAGTGTAAAGGAGACCAGGAGGCCAAGTATGTACTAGAGAGTCTCTCGGGGACTCCCCCTGAGGGGGGATTAGAGCGAAGTAACTGTTGCATTTGGTATTTGAAGGAGAGGCAAAAAGATCGCAACAGGGTTGCCCCCATTTGGGCAAATATTTGTTTCGCTACTAGAGGATTGAGAGACCATTCGTACGGAGTCAGAATCAAATGACTGAGCCTGTCTGCTAGGAAGTTGGACCGTCCCGGAATGTGCATTGCGATAAGAAAGTGGTTGGTGGAAATCGCCCATTCCCACACTCTCATGGCCTCGCGACAAAGAGGATAAGACCTGGTTCCCCCCTGTTTGTTGATGTACCAGACAACCGACATGTTGTCCATTTGTACTGCAATCGTCCCAATCGGAAGAAGGCTGTGAAGTGCCTGCACCGTCAAAAGCACCGCCCTCATCTCTAGGACATTGATATGCAAAGAGGTCTCTGTGTTGTTCCACGTGCCTTGGACCATTCTGCCTGAATAGTGCCCCCCCCCCACCCCAGGCGAGAGGCGTCTGTGGTCACTGTGGTGACGGGGGAAGGCATCGAGAATGGTCGTCCTGTGTGGAGACTCGGGGACTGGAGCCACCACATGAGCGACCGTCTGCAAGCTCTGCTTAGAGGAATAGGATGGGACAGGGGGTTGCAAGACAGGGACCATAGTACTTGGAGGGTCCACTGCAGGACCCTCATATTTAGGCGGGCTAGGGGCAGTAGAGGAATAGCTGCCGCCATGGACCCTAGAGCCCTCAGGATCAATTCCGCAGGTGGAGTGGGAAGTCTGAGAATGGCCTGGACATGCAACCTCAGGTTCTGAAGCCGATCGGGAGTCAGGAAGGCAAGCATTATTCTGGAATCCAATCTCGCCCCTATGAAATCTATTACCTGTGTAGGGACCAGAGAGGATTTGGTCATGTTGATAGTCAACCCTAGATGTGGAGCAAGATTGAGGAAATAATCCCTGCCTGAACAGAGCAGATGCCTTGTTGGGGTGATGAGGAGCCAGTCATCCAGGTACGGAAAGACCTGAATTCCCTGAAGCCTCAGGTGGGCCGCTATGACCGCCAAGACTTTGGTGAACACCCTGGGGGCTGAGGTGAGACCAAAGGGAAGGGCCCTGAACTGAAAGTGATTGGCTCCCAGCCGGAAGCGGAGGAACCTCCTGGAGCGTCTGTCCACTAGAATGTGGTAGTACGCATCCTTGAGGTCTATCGAGCACATCCTGTCATTCTCCCATAATAGGGGGAGAATAGATTGTAAGGTGACCATTCGGAACTTTTCTTTGGGTACTGCCAGGTTCAGGAGAGAGAGATCGAGAATGGATCTCAAGTCCCCTGTCTATTTTAGCACCAGAAAGAACTTGGAGTAAAACCCCGATCCGAACTGATCTGGGGGGACGGGTTGGATGGCTCTTTTTTGCAAGAGCTGCTGAATTTCTGTAGCAGCTGCCTCCCTTTGATTGGGTGGTACGTCGGGGAGGCTTTTGGTTTTGGGGGTTACAATAAAAGGAATTTGGTAACCTCTGGATATGATGCAAAGCACCCAGCGATCTGTTGTTATGGACTCCCACATTGCTAGGTGTTTCGAAAGACGCCCCCCGACTGCCTCCAGAGTGGAGCAGCCGGGCAACCCCTCAGGGGTTCTGGGTGGGCCTCTCAGAGAAAGGTTCTCTGGACCCAAAATTTCTGGGACCCCCTCTGCCTCTTGGGCGGCATCCTCCCTGTCCTCCTCTGCCATGAGACGACTGGTTGTCCGGAGCAGACTGGGACTGATGCGATTTTCGGAACCACATCTTCTTCTGACCCTTTTGGTTCTTAGAAAAGGACCTCTGGGGAGCAGAGAAGCGGACTCCGACGGCAGACAACGTCTTCCCATCTTTCTCTCTCTGGACTAAAGTGTCGCGAACGGTTTTGCCAAATAGTGCAGAACCATCAAAAGGGGCATTCGTGAATGACGCCTTAAAGGGTTCCGAGAAGTCACAGTGTCGGAGCCAGGCCTGACGCCTAATTACCAGGCCGGCTCCGCCAGCTCTAGCAGCTCCTTCAGTAGCGTGTGACAAGAGTCGCATAGAGGTGTTGGAAACTGAACGTAGAGTAGACATTCGGGAGGAGTACAGTTGCTTGTCTCCTTCCGACATGGACTCTGGGGGGGATGCAGCGTATTCTTTTATTAGATCTCGCTGCATCCGGATGACGTGTGCCATATAGTTCAATGCTCTCATGGAGAAGGTTGCTAAACTAAAGACCCACTTCCCCAGGTGGTCCATCGCTCGAGAGTCCTTACTCGGTGGGTGGACCGCAGAGCTGTCCTGAGCCAGCTCTCTCTTGGTGGCCGCTGCCACCAACATGGCATCCACGGGGGGACCTCTGCTCCAGTGGGTTCTTTCAGCAGGGGGACTCAGGATTCTATCTGGGTGCTTGGGGACTGGCTCTACAGTGTCCAGCTCCTTCCAAGCCCTGGCGAAAATAAGGTACATCAGGGGGTCGGGGGAGGGGACACCCAAGAGGTAGATGGCCCTACTTCGAACGCCTCTAGGAATACAGACTCATTGGAGGAAGACTTGGGGGCAGACCACCCTCCCCTAATCCTGAGCATTTCCATGATGTCTCCAAAGGAGACATCCTCGGGGGGTGACCTTGGGGAGCCTTCCCCTTCATCTAAGTCCGTATCTTCGGTAAGGGACTCAGGTGAGTCCACGTGCCTCCTCTTACACTTGGCTTTGTGAAGGACTTCCTCGGGGGGGCTGTCCGAGGAAGACTCACCAGCAATATCATGTTCCAAAGGAACACCCAGAGACATTGAAGCAGGCTGCCCCGAAGGCCGGGTGATGGGAGCCCGGACCAGCTGAGAGGGAGTGCAGGGGGGAGCAGAAACCAGGACTGGAGGTCCGGATGCACTCAACAGTGCCCTCTCCACCACCGCGAAAGCCGAGAGGGAGCTACTCTCGACAGGCTCCGAGAGTCGGCTCCCACTTGTATCCAAAGCGGGGACCGGATCCGGGGCCAAGACCCTCGGATCTGAAGGACCCATGTCCTCCGACCAGGACAGGGCCGAAGTCACACAAAGTCCCTCGGATCCGAAGCTCAGCCCACGACTCTGAGAGGTCGGATCCGACAAACTCGAGGGACCAGTCGGAGCCGAAGTAACTAATACTGTCGGCTCCGACCCACCCCCGGATCCGACACGGCTCGGCTCTGAATGCTCCGAACCCGGGAAGCGGGATGGAGAAGGAGCTATTGGAGCAAAAAATGGGGTCAAGCTCCCCCTCGGAGGGGGGAGGGAGGCAAGAGCACTCCCATCTGCAGCTGGGCCTGGATGAACCTCCTCATCATCCGGTCCATGTCTGCATCTGACATACTGAAGGTGGACCTCGACGAGGCCACCGAGGCAGGCCTAGAGTGTTGCCTCGATGACCTCGATGGGGACCGGGCCGCCTCTTCCCCAGGTCCCGGTGAAAAACAAGGGGACCGGAGCCGAGGAGGAGGTGATCCAGAAACCCTGGATGGAGAAGCCCGCTTGGCGGGCGGGGCCAAGGAAGAGTCCTCAGCCCGCCACTTATGGTGCTTCTCCTTCCTTTTGGTTTTTCCAGCCTCCCTCTCCTCCAGAGCCGAAATGGGAGGTTGAGTCCCTACCGGAGGGAGGGAGACAGGGGTGGCTACCACCGAGGGCTGGGTAGCGGCCACCGAAGAACCGGAGGCCAGATCCGAGTCCAGGGGCAAAAGTCCCGCCAGGATCAGCTTCGACCTCCGGTCCTTAAGTGCCCTGGGGTTGAATGCTGCACAAATCGCACATCCCGAAGAGAGATGTTCAACCCCAAGGCACCTAACACACCTGGTGTGGCCATCCGCCGGTGAAAGCTTATGGCCACACTCGGTGCATTTTAAAAAGATGGCTTTAGGGGTCTCCGACATGTTGTACAGAAAACACACTCACTAGGCCCCTACACACACCACAAACACACTATGAACCAGCGAGGGTAGGGAGGAAAAAAATTTTACAAAAAAGGTATAAAAGAGGGAACCTGAACAGTCTTACACACTCACACAAGAGAAAGTACTAAAAAAATTAAGTTTTTTCTCACAAAATTCACTGAACTACCGGGAGCTCGAAATCCAGCTTGTAGGCTTGAAGCGCGGCAAACTAGATCTGAGGTCAGTCAGGGTTGGCAGGGGATTATGGGTAAAGGGAGGAGCTAGGAGCTCAGATCTATGCTGTGGTAAAAGTTACTGGCTCGGATCCGAGATCGGATCTGTATCCCAAAGGTTGCTGACAAATGAAGTTCCTACTTCAGATATTTAGTTTGGTAATACTGTATGAAATGCCTTGGCAACATCAAGATACACTGTGTGGGCACAGCATGACCACTCCCTAATCTTTGTGTTATCCTCTCAAAGAATTTTATCAGATTCATTAGACAGGATCTACACTTAGCAAAGTCAGATTGATGGGTCAAGTCTTATATGTTTGTTTTAATGTTGTAGTTTATCCTGTCATATATTATCTATTCCATGGCCATGCAGATGAAGCATATCAGACTAATGGGACAGTAGTTTGCTGAAGTTATGGTGGGAATGCCATTGTGAAGTGACATCACAACTGCTGTGCACCATACCTCTGGTACAAAGCCAGTAGCTAAGATCAAGTGGAATATCTGTAGGCATGGGTCCACCAGAGGATGTTTAATGCAAGTTGAGCAGGCAGCCAGGTATTTTATCCGTTTCCATGAAGGATGTGTTTTTGGTTTTGGAAAGTAACTTTAGCAAGTGTTATTTACAGATTATACAGAGCTTGAGATCCTGTGGGATATGTGGCTTTTTGTACCATTCTCATGGGGGTGAAATGTGCATTGAATTTGTTTGCTAATATGTTTGCTATAACTACTGGATCAAAATAGGTAGCCCCATTTTGAATACGTTCAGGCTAGTGCTAAAGAAGGATTTGTACGTATCCTTAACTTCATATGCTATTCTAAGTTCATGGGATACCTTTGTATTCCTAATGATATTTGTATGTTTTCAGTACCCTCTATAATTTTTTGATGTTGACCTTGACTGTGGCTTAGTTTAGCCATATGTTCTAAGATGCTTGGTTTCTTTTATCGTGTTCTTTATTTATGCATGTGGATCACCAGGCTGGTTTTCTCTTAAGTTTCTCATTCTGTTTAGTTCTTCTAGGAAATGTCAGGTTAATTGTATCTATGAGATCATATACATAATTTAAATGACTACTAGCCCTATCGCATTTTAGGTTTTATGGTTATACTTGAATTTTGAGACTTCATTATAGAATTGTATGAATTAGTACATTTGAAGTCTTTATATACTGTAACAACAGCATATGATGGTTTGGGAATTTTGAAGGAGCTTATCAGTTTGTGGTCAGATTTAACTGTGAAATGGTATTCCAGTGAGATACTTCATATAAATCAAATAATTATAGTCATTGAAAAGACAAGGCAACTGAGTTATGCAACCGCTCATGTCTTGCCAGTAATCCCTTTGATCTTACCTCCTTTTTCAAGGTGCAATAGGCTAGCGATATCAGGGGTGATTTTTTGGATACCCATCCAGTTGTCTTAACTCCTTGCTGAAGAGAGTGAGTTGCATTGCTTAATTTTGAGTGAACGTTTGTTCCAGAGAAAGGATAAGTGTTCTTTGTCAAATCTGCATCTCCACCATGTTTTGTTTATTTGCTGATGCAGGTTTAGATCCCTGGTTGTAGTGTTAGTGAAACTGTTTACTTTGTGGAGATAAGAATGCCTTGGACTGCTGGAGCCCTAATGGCCTGAAAGGAAAAGCACAGATCACCACTAAGGAGTCAATAGGACACTGAATAAAGGGATAGTGCTTCCTGCATTTCCTAGTAGCTTTTCTGTTTTAAGCATGTAATATTCTTGGTTAAGAACCTTTGTAGTATTTCCAGTTGCTCTCTATGCCTATTAAGATACATCTCAAAAGGGACAGCATATTCAAAAATAGGTCTGAAGAATGTGGAATACAGAGGGATAAGAGGGATAAGTACTTCCTTGGATCCAGATAAAATACCTTTTGCAATCAACTGTGCAAGGTAAAAAGATTTTCCAACTACTGTTGCAATGTGGTGGTCAAATGCAGAAGAATTACCTGAAATGTGATGGTGAAATGCAAGAGAATTATCCATGTTCCAAGGAGTTTCACCACAATTTAAATTTAAAGTAGGACATTGTCTATACTATAATATGGATGAAGGGATTGTTTTCTAATGCAACATTTCATTTTTTAGCATTTAGTTTTAACCTATTTTTGAGGACTACTTGACATGTTTAAGTTCCTGGTGCAGATTCTGTATATCAGAGGTGGGTCTGAGGATGACACCAAATTTGTATTCACCCAGAAGCTTGGTTAGCCAGAGATCCCAATTTGTAATTGGAGATCTACAAACTAGATACCAAATTACAGGTACCCTAGCACAGAGCCCTGATGGACACCACTGACCAACTTCACTTTTACCCCCTACACATCCTTGTGTAGGGATAATTTTGGTGCTCATTCAGCTTGTTTATTAAGTTAGCATGGGGTATGGTGTCAAAAAGACTTAACCAAATCAATGTATGATGTATTTACAGCATGTGTTCTGTCCAAGGCTTGTGCTACTTTCTCAAAGAAATTGATCAGATTTATTACACAAGATCTATTAATTAGGTCAGTTATGATACTCTACATGGCTTTGCAGATGAGGCTAGACAAGTTAATGTGTCTGTAGTTAAAGGGTGTCAATGGCAGGTCCACCATTGCCAAGTGGCCTCACAATAGCTGTTTGACATACTTCAGGGATAAAACCAATGGATCAACTATAGCTTGTTTTGTACTGTTTGTCAGGCAACCAGGTATATTATCAGGTCCCTTGGATTAAGTATTTTTCAGTCTGGAGAGTACCTTTAGCAAGTGGTCTTTGGTTATGATCAGGGGTTGAGAATCTGTGGGATATGTAGAATTTGTACAGTTGTTAAAGGGATGAAATTTGCACTGCATTTGTTTGCTTGTGTGTTGGCCTGCTCTACCAGATCTAAGTAGGTACTGCCATTTTCAATAAATTCTGAGCAATGTTGGCTGTTGTTCCTTAGTTTCCTAATGTAACTAATGAACAATATGTATTTGTCTTGGGTCTACTTTAGATCGACAAAAAGTCAAACTGTCGAACACTCACATGAGCGTAAATGCAGGAACTTGTTTATTTTTTTGGATCGCAGTACAGTGAGGATCAGAATATTTGCCCTTTCCTCACTGTAGTTCGATCTTGGAGTTGGAATATATATTTACCAGGGGGTATGGGGGGCGCAACCCCCCACAATAGTGATTTTGAATGTCTGCATTTACGCTCATGTGAGCGTTCAACATTTTGATTTTTCATCTATATAATATAGACCCTTTGTCTTTAGCTTATGATGCTAGTCAAAATGCATGGGATGCATTTACATTCCAGATGGTGTTTAGTTTTTATTTCCTTTGATGATGTTTTAATGTTAGCCTTGATTTGAGGATTTTTTTTTTATGTACAGTTAAAGAAGCTTTTTTTTTCCTTTAATGTATTTTTACTTATGCATATGGATTACTTTTTAACCTCTTATTTTGTTTACATCTGCTAGGGACTGTCAGGTCAATGCATTTATCTAGGTGCACACAGTGTTTGTTTAACTGCCTGCTATGTCAGTATATTAGTCTTCATAATAGAATTATAGAAGATTTATGTTTGAAGTCTCTGAACGTTATGATGTTCACTTCTAATGGTAGGGAGTTTCAAGGTAAATACTGCCAGTTTTTGATTGGATTTAACTAGAGAAAGGAATACCACTAGGATAATGGATATGGATGTCATGTTGGTAAGGATCAAGTGAAGAAAATCGTGTCTTCTAGCGAGTTCTTTAATGTTTTGCTTCAGGGAGTTTTTGCTTATGTAATCATGTATAAATACCCCTTTTATAGTCAGGGAATTAAAGTCTCTTAGGAAAAAGGAATTCCTGATGATTTGGAAATTATCCAGTATATTTAGGATCCAAGATGTATTGCTGCAAACATAGAGGGGGTCCTGTTTCATGGTATGGTCTGATAGCATGCCCTGTTTAGTGAGATTTGAATCTATAGAATACTATACTATAGTTACCATCAGGTTGAAATATGCAGTAGGAGCAAGACCCTGGAATGAAGGCAGTACTTTCTATATTTTAAACCAAGTTTCTGTAATAACCCTCACCTGTATGCATGTGCTCCAAATGCAGTAGGGTCTCACAATCAAGCAACTTGCTATTTAGACTACTGGCATTGAGTACATATGATTTGTAAAAACAGCATGGATTCCTTAAGAAGTACTTAACAGGAAAAACATGAAAGCACTATAATAGTTAGCTACACTTTCCTAGGAATCACAGTCAATGGACAGATGTTATGTGTCACACATGTAGTCTTGAGGAAGTTTTCAGTAGTACAATTTCTAAAGGTGACTAATCACTGCACAGACTTTACATGTTACATACAAATTTATCAGTGGTATTATTGAAGAACATGCCACACTTTATATATACATATTTACAATCTAGATGACCACTGAGTTTACTGACAGTACACTTCATTTAAGGAGGATGATAGTATTAGATGGAGCTAGAGTTGGAGGTCACAAGGTGCAGGTTAAAGTGAAAATATGGGAAATACAGTCTCAAAAGAAGTATTTTTAGTGAAAACATTTGGGTTACAGACCTGCACTACAGATGTGTTTAGCTTGGCTAGCCCAGCCTGGTGTGAAAGACTTTGATAGATACTTTAGTCAATTAAATGTTTCTTCTACATTTCTTTGAATAAGTGTGTTGTCCATCTAGAGACAGATATGTGAGAAGGGATTGAAATGTAAGGGGAGTTTTGTACTTTGGGGTGTCACAACAGAGAGGAGGAGTGAATCGTCCAGGAAAGCAGTTTTGCAATTGATGCTGTGGTAAGTCAACTTTGGGACAGCAGGAAACTGGAACTGTACTGGCAGTTGTGAGAGGGTGGGTGAAGAATGCTGACCCTAGATAAACAGTGAACAGTAAGCCTAATCAGTTCTTTTTGTCATTGTCTTTTCTATCAATTCATAGTCCATCAATTTTTTTGCCATTTCTGTACATTTGTTGATGTGCCCTCCTACTGAGATGGATATTAACTCATAATGAGAGAATGATCAGTATCTAAAAGCAAAAGATCACTTGTGTCATTCTGAACAAGTTCTGCAAACCTCTCTCCATAACCTTGGATATGACATTGGTGACACTTATGGTTCTGTAGTCCCAAAACAAAGCTGTAGATTTTACTTGTATGAAGAGACCACTTTGACCAACTGCAACATCCTGTGTACAAACTCTGTAGAAAGTGGTTATTTAAGATGTTGGGGGAGTAACTACATTATCTATACTATATCACAAAGAAAATTCCTGTGATATTATTGGGGCCCATGGAACTAGTTTCCATGATTGTGTTCAAAGTTAATTCAGTAAGATCATAAGATATAAAGGAAGTTATCCTTAAAGTCTAATGTGGTAGTGGTCTTACTTTACTACGGTTTAGAAGTTGTGATACTGCTAACATCTTGTGGTTGTGAATTTATACATCACTGATTAACTGGGCAGTACAGTGCTACCTCCAACCTTCCTTGGAAGAAAATCCTACAGAAGCTTTACTGACTGCCCCAGTCACAGCCTATGATGAAAAAATGAGGGGTCCACCCTAGAAGAACTAAGAACAGAACTTAGGAAAAAGAAGTCAGGGAAAAGGAACAATCACGTCAGTCGCCCTGCTAGACAGGGGTCCAGGAAAGTAAATAATGTGGGAAGGGCCCTAGGGCTGATAGCCTAGTACCAACCTATGAACCTATGAACCTATGAACCTATGAGCTCAGATGCGGTCACAACAGACATGAAAAAGATGCTGGGTGAGATTGTGGAGAACTGGCTTCTGTGGGTACTCATAGCAGGGTGGAGAGACAGGCATATCCCAGATGAATGGAGAATAACCATATTACTGATAGCATTCAAGGACAAATGGGGGAATTCACACCTGTGGCCAGTAGAGTGATATCAAACCCCTGCCACATTATGTGAAAGTCCTGGTTAAAACCCAGTACCAAGAAATGCATTATAGTGCAGTTTAGGAAGTCAGCCACACTGAGTAGCTATAACATCAGTAAAACACCCCTAAAAGTTGATTCATTAGTCAGGGATCTGGGAACTCATACAGATTGTAGCCTAGCCCTTCCTTTGATCAACATGTGTCCAAGGTAGTAAGTTGTTGCTCAACATATAAGCAATGGCATGGCATAAATGTCCACAGAGGTCATCATACCACTGTGCATGTCCCTCATCAGATCCATCATAGAGCATAATGCTCCCTTCTATATGTACATGACCAGACACATGCAGCAAATGGAGTGTCCACAAAGGTTCCTTACAAAAAGAATACAGAGAGTTAGCACAATGTCCTATGCTAATCACCTATAAGCCCCACTGCTTCACTCTAAATCACACAGACTTCTGAGAGGTGATCTTTGCCTGGAATATAAGACATCCCTGTATCTTGTTTTGATGAATCATTTGCACATCCACACAGCAAACAGCATCAGGACTACTAGATTAAAAGACATAAATTTTGCTTGTGACATAAATAGGACTTGTTGGAGAGACAGATATGTTTCTCAAAGAATTCCAGTTCACTGGAACAGGCTCCCATCCATTTGAAGCAGATTTCCTCCCTATCCCTATTTAAGTACAACTTGGACCAATAGATGGGTAATCAGAAATTTACTCCTGGTCTGGTGCCTATTTTTCTGATGGATAGAGGCAGTCAGTAAATCAACCACTATATAAATCAAATGTCTGGGTCATATTTGGGTTGTACATCTAAGCTTATAAGGGCTCTGGTAATTGTAAGCCTAGTATACACCTATGAACCTATGGAGAGAATGATTAAAAAAGAAGCAGAGTAGAAGAAAGTAAGATGGGAGATGAGTAGTTCAGATTCAGATAAGGAAGCAGCACAACCAATCCAATGTTTGGATTGAGATAGCTGAGAAGAAACTAGAAATAAGGAAAGAATCCAACTGGGCATTCCTAGACCTGGGGAAAGTATATGACAAGGTCTCAAGAAACTGATTTGGGTAGTCCTGCAGTGGTTCAAAGTCCAATAAACACTGGTAGAATTAGTGCAAGTTATGTAAAGGGACCTAGTGACATAAGTCCAGCAAGGTTCTGTCTCACAGAGGGGTTCCTAGTGGGAGAGGAGTTGGATCAGGATTTATTTATGACCCCATACTGGTGATGGACTACCTTAGCAAACAGATTGGAGACAGATCAGCAAAGTTGCTGTTTGCAGTTGATATAGCATTGCATGCAGACTCTGAAGAAGAACTTCAGCAAAGGATAGAGGAATGGGATGCAAAACTGAAGGCACATGAGATGAAATTGAGTACACTTATAGCAGTTATAATTGCAGCACATGGTGGAAATCAGAAGAAGCTGAGAATTGAGATAGAAGGGAAAGTAGTGGAACAGGTTAACAGATTCAAGCATCTGGGAGGGAGAATGAGAAGAAGGGAAGTCTAAATGAGGAGGTCAAAGCTATACTCAGAGGGGCTGCAGCTAACTGGCATAACATGGTGAGGTAGTGTATGATATAAGAATGCCAAAGAAGCTGAAAAGTAAGGTGTACAAAACATTGCCACAACCAGTACTACTGTATGGAACAGAAACCTGGGCAGTAAAGGCAGAGCAGTTGAGGAAGCTAGAGGTCATGGAGATTAAGTGCCTGAAATGGGTGGTAGGATGTACATTGTGGGACAGATGAAGAAATCAGGATATCACAGCAGAAGCCAAAGTAGGTCGAACTGCAGGCAATATCATAGAGAACAGGTTATAATGGTCTGAGCATATGTGCAGAAAAGTAGAAGACCCTCTGATGAAGAGGATTTGGGACTGACAGGAAGAAGACAAGAGGAAACAAGGGTGTCCAGGAAAGAGGTGGATAGACTGTTCTAGAGAAGACCTGTGACAGTCAGGCATAAGTGTCAAAGAAGGTAAGAAAGTGGCATTGACTTGAGATAAGTGGTAACAGTTGACATAACTGCATGGCCTCATGTAGAAAATGGGAAAAAAGGGGGCTGTTGATGATGATGATGGCCCAGTCCAATCAAAATAAATAACTACAAAATGTATTAGTATTTGATTAGGATACTTTGTGTGTGTGTGTGTGTGTGTGTGTGTGTGTGTGTGTGTGTGTGTGTGTGTGTGTGTGTGTGTGTGTGTGTGTGTGTGTGTGTGCACATTTGTTGTTTGACTCAAAAGGGGGTTACACTCTGAGCTTTTAGCTGCATGACCCTTATTTTGTTATGATTGGAAAATGTCACATCAGGCAGTTTGTTATCGAGACCTTGCCTAAAAAAGGCACTATGGGGGAAGTAAGAGCCTTTGCCAGCAGCCAAAAGCCTAAAGGTGCCTGGTGCAAACTGTCTGTGGCAAAGCAGCGAGGTTTGTCGACCATTGCTTCCCAGGCTAAAACGAACTGGATCGCCTTTGAACGACCCCACAAACTAAGCCAATTATTTGAAATCAATCATTTTTTTATTTATACTGTGGCATCATTCTAGGTGAGGGTAGTATGCTACTCAAGGCTAGGACATTGGGAGATATACTCAGAGAGCTCATTCATGTCTCCCTTCATATAGTCCAGTGAGGTACATCTCAGGTCATTCACTCCAACATGAACTATGACAGAGTCATAATGGTACTTGTTGCTGAGAGTCCTGAGTGCATGTGTGATCTGATGAATCCTGACACAAGACAGGCAGCTGACTGTGACTTTCTCCTTGTCCATCCTGGTGATTGGGACATCTGTGTATCTCATTATTGAGTCTCCAATGACAAGAAAATTTCAATTTTGAGTGTTATATCTTACGGGATTGGTAGGTGGAACACTGGTGTTACTATGTGTCATGGATGCTGTGGGAACTGTGTTAGTTGTACCAGTCTTGTGTTTTGGAAGTCTCTGGTGTTTTGGTAAGTTTTTTGAGAAAACCTCTGCATATGTTGATTTTTATGTTTGATGCATACTGTGTGTATGAATAGTGGTACTATGTCCATGTATAGTTGTGGGTGGATTAACAAGCTCTTCTGTGTTACTGTTTTGAGTACAAGAGAGTATGGATTCAAGATTCTTGGCATAATTACATCTCTCGCACTCTTTACTAGAGTGAGTTATTAGTAGAGGGTTGTCCGTGTACATGCAGAAATTGTTACACTGCCTCAAGAGACCCAAGTCAGCAAAGCTGACAGAAGAAACAAGGGTAGTCCAACTGTCCTTAATTCTAGGTTGAAGACTGTTGTAACTAAGGGGGGCTTTTCAGGATCGATCAAGGAAGAGCTCAGTGGATACATATTTCTGCCTGGTTTTTTTTTATGGTTTAATAGCTTGCATTTTACTAGGAATAATTATTTGACTGGGAAAGTGCAAAGGATGAGGTTACACTAATGTGATACAGCTGTATCTAGAAGAAAAATTGATAAATTTATCTGTCTGACAATGGCACATAATTGCGAGGTAGTGTGCAGTGCTGCACGGTGTGCAAACAAGCAGAAACCGCTCAAATGCAGGGCTTAAATAGCAGAAGCTAAAAACTTGAGAAAACTTTAAAAAGGTGAAAAAGGACCAATGAGGATGCTTACTTCAAGCCCTAGACCAACCACCCTCTTCTAGCTAGAGTCCAGAAAGGCCCCTTCCAATCCAAGATGGCCTGTAAAATGATCTCAGAACAAACAGCCCCTACAAACAGAAACATATGCAGTAAACTTGCATCTGGACTATGTTAAAACTAATCTCTACCCTAGTTTAGGTGGAAAAAACTAGAGGATGTTTAACATAGCAGCAAAATAGCAGTGAGACAAAAAAAACATTTAAAACAGCAGAAAATCAGCAAGGAGACTCTAAAGAATGTTTTCAACAGCTAACAAATCAGTTATTTTAATACTGCTTGGTGGAAAACCAGAACAAGCAGAAAAGATTGTTTTGCAACATTGAAAAGTGCCAGAAAATAATGTTACAGTCAATCTAAAAATCAAAAAAAAAAAAAAAAAAACATTTCAAAGGGAAATCATTTATTTTTCCAGCAGAATGAAAGTTGCTTAACATGCAGTAAAATGAGTCACAGTGAAAAATGAACTATTGTGAAAAACATATTATCTCTTCCCCTGAAGGAAAGAGGTAAGACAGGTGTGTCACAGGTTAATGATAATAGGGACCTTCTTGATGATTCCACTGTGAGTGAATGAAAATGAATGTACTGAGGATCAGAATCCTTGAACTGCATTCACCAAAAAAAATCCCTGGACTGCATTTGCCAAAAAAAAAAAGAAAGAAAAAAACAATTTTTGATATATAAAAAACTTTGCACAATGACTCAAGTCCCCAGTAAAGAACCACACGTCACTTCCTCTTGTGAACATCACTTCCTTTTAAAGAAACATGCTAAACTATTTAAATGTCCTTAAAGTCACATAGTAAATCTGGCTGTTAAAAGTCCTTAAAGTCACAAAAGGAAGTGATGTTTTAAGTGATGTTCACAAAAGGAAGTGATGTTTTTAAAAGGAAGTGATGTTACAAAAGTTACAGAAGGAAGTGATGTTTTAAAGGAAGTGATGTAACATTTTGGAGAGTTATTTAAATGTGAAGGTTTTCATGTTTGTTTCTTTTGAACAAGTTCCACTTTATTAAAAAGGAATGAAAGCACTAAAAAGTTTGTGTGGTTCTTTACCGGGACTTGAGCCATTCTGCAAATATTTTTTGTTCTTAGTTTAGTGTTCTTTGCCTAGTGGTTTCAAGTGACTTTTTTGTATATACAAACACTCACACACACACACACACACACACACACACATATATATATATATATATATATATATATATATATATATATGTTTACTATTGGCATTCTGAATTTGCTTCAGTTTACCGTTTATAATGTTGACCTGAAATGCTGAATCCGGAAAGACAAAAAGTAAACCAAGGTGAAAATGAATACATCAACAACCATAGTTCAATGTATTTGACATAGCAGGAGGCTCTCCTACACCCCAGGCACAATAAATATACCAACTCCGAGATTGCAGTGAGTAAATAGGCTAATTCCCTCCCAGCACATCTAATCAGGAATGATCAAGTGTAACATGTCACTCGATCTTTCAAATTTGATAATTTTTGGTTCAATTCACTGCTGTTTTGAAAACAGGGATTTGACCATGTGTGACTCGATGCCCTGCACTTCAGAAAAGTAATAGTTAACCAAACACACACACACACACACATATATATATATATATATATATATATATATATATATATATATATATATATATATATATATATATATATATATATATATATATATATATATATATATATATATATACACCAAATTCACGGTCACACCAGCTCAAAGAAAGGGGGAATAACCCAAGAAAGAGCATCACTGTTGTCAGAACTCACTAACAGTGATTTCCAGTGCAAGAACTCTGATCATTGGTGGGTAGAACCTCAGGCAATTTAAGCTGGAGAGTTCAGTCTTGGTCCGCTAGTAGAGTAACAATCCACGATATCCATGATTGCCATTAATAGTTTATTAATAAACATACATCTTCTAGTGTAATGACAATTAGCTCATCCATTTCACTGTAACTTGTGTCTTACATGCCATTTTAATACATCTCAGTCAGACTTTGTCAGATACCTTCCAGCTGTCAGTATAGCCTACTATATCTTCTAATGCCACTTATGTCATCAATGCCAACTTCATTTTTGTTCCCGCTTTCCCTTTAGCCTCCAACAGTCTTGGGAGGTGTGATCTGCAATTAGAAGTCATGGAATTGATTTACATTATTTAACTAATGGTGTCCTTAATTTTGCAGGAGCACATGGAATGGCACTCTGCAATAAGTCACTGAATGCATCCTACTAGGTACACACTGTTGGAGGTATCTGACTTTATTTTATAAGCATTACACTCATACTACAGATTTTCAACCCATACAACTCAACAGCACAGATATATACTCATGCTATTTCTGAGGTGGGATACTTTGAAAAGATCAATCTACATATCCTCACAACCTGTTAGTTCTGTTACTGACAACATGTATAAAACTGTCTCATTAGAAACATAATCTAGGGCAAAGCCCCATGGGAGCAAGACAAGATTACTTAATTGAGTTTACAGAATAAGAACATCACTGAAATGTTATTATTCCTAGTGGTACTCTAAATCTTTGATAACTATAATTGCACCTGCATGAAAAATTATATTTTATTTTATTATTAATTTTTTTCTTAGGCATTTTCAGATTTAGTTTAAATGATTTCCTTCCATAGTACAGTGAAATTGTATCAACTACAGTGGAGCTGTTTTATTCTACTCTCAAGCAAAGTATGCTCCTGTGAAGGCTGCCAGCCTAGCCAGATAGAATTGTATAGATAATTATGTCATTTGTAAATATAAATGTTGAAATACAGGCTTGTTTTCTTAAATTAAAGAATATGCTGTGAAATGTTGAACTTAAAAAAAATGTAACAACATTGCCCTTTGCTGTAAAGAAAGCTAAGACAAGCATTTCATGTCTGTCCTTTGAAGTTGAAATTACTTCATGTCTGTTCTTTGAAGTTAAATATTCTGAGTCATTCCATCTGGACTAGCACATTCTTTTGATTGTTTTAACCAAGAGTTAGATTGCTAGATTTAAACATGCAAATGTATTTTAATTGCTCTGGTTTCTGCCTAGGTGTAAAAGAATGTAGACGCAGTTTCTGTTGGCCTGGGAACCCCATGAAAGGTTAAGAATGATGTAATGTTTATCAGAACTGCAATTTCAATTTAAACAGAGAACCAGAGATTATTATGCATTTTTGTCTTGACCATCCAACTCACAGCACTGCCTTGCTCATATGTAAGTTATCTTAGACTTGTGTTTTCTTTCAGAAATAGCTAGAAGCTAGAAAGATTATACTTAGTGTTTTTCTGCGATGTCAGAACTGTACTACTGAATTATTTAAAGTATTTCTGTGTGATCTCTGAACTCTTTACAAGCACTGTGTAGTAGAAAGTATTGTCTTCTGGTTTTATTTGGTATTAAAAATTTTAAAACCTTTTAACTGTGGCTGGTTTGTGTAGAGATCAGTTAAGATCTAAGAGTACATTGCATGTATATAAGGATCCTGTACCAAGTCACTCTAATAAGCCTTGACTGTTTAGTCATACTACCAATTGGATAATAATATTGCACAGTGATAATTGGACACCCTTTTGTGGGCCTTTGAATAGCTGATTATTAGTGGGTGGTGGCAAGTGGTACTACCATATAGTCTGGGGTAAAAGGGGCACAGCTGGAGAACCTGTGCCGCCTTCCCCAGGAGTGTCTGCATGGTTGTATAAACCCTTATCAAAGTGTGTGTGTGTGTGTGTGTGTGTGTGTGTGTGTGTGTGTGTGTGTGTGTGTGTGTGTGTGTGTGTGTGTGTGAGCTACTTGGGCAGGGAAACAAAGCACTGCTTGGACAGAGGTAGAGATTGTAACTTGTCCACTAGGCTGAGATCTTGACCATTTAGCTGTACCAGTAGGAAATCTTATTGGGGAACTGGAGAGCAAGGGATCAACCAGCCCCGGACTGACTGTGATCTCTGTGTGCTCTTAAGGGAAATTGCACTTTGCTGTGTGTATTTGTTAACCTTTCCTCATATATGAGACGCCCTCTCTGGTGTTAGTGGTAAGGATTGAGGCTCCTTGGATGCTGAGCCAGGGCATGGGCGTCACATTTGTGATTTGGCAGTGGTGGGATATCCACATCACATATTAATTAGTTGGCAAATACTAATTGGCTTGTAGTGGTGTGGGTAGACTGAATCCCTGTAGCTTGTGTACGGTGAGCTTGGAATGCGTTTTGTACTGTAAATCCACCACACAGTAAATACTCAGAGTTCAGATCACAATTGTTTTATTTTTTTTGCTAGCTTAGTTAGTCAGGGTGAGCAGGCAGCATGTCAGCAGAGGAGTTTGGAAAGCTGACAAAGAACCAGCTGACAGAGATGTGCCAGGAGCGGGGACTGTTGTATGGAAACCTGACTAAGGCAGACCTGATTGCAGCCTTGGTTACAGCTGCATTAGAAAACAGCAACCAGGAGGGCAATCAGACTGGTAGTTGAGATACAATACCCTCAGAGAGTGGACAGCTCAACCTTTCTGCAGTGGACTTAAAAATCTAGCTCGAGCTAAAAAGACTTGAGTTGGAGGCCAGGCGTGTGAAATTAGAAGCAGCTGAGAGACTGAGGCGTCTAGAGAGTGAGGAGAATGGGAAACTGCTACGCCTAGAAGCTGAGGAAAAAGAGTGGCAAAGGCAGCATGAGAAAGAGATGCTGACTCTTCACCAGAGTCATGGAGGTAATGGGGAAGAGAGTAAGTGGACCCCAGAAGCACAAAAGGTCAGTAAATTTCTTCCACAGTTTAAAGAGGGGGATAATTTTGATAGTTTCATTCATATGTTTGAGAGGGTATGTAAGCAGTATGAAGTTAACCAAGGGCTCTTGGTATGGTTCCTGACCACCTTACTCCATGGTAAAGCTGAAACTGTATTATCTAAAATGTCTGATGTTGCATGTTTTGATTATACTGCTGTAAAAAAACTGTCTATTAGAGTTTTTTAAGCTAACACCTGAAACATATAGGAAAAAGTTTCATGAATATAGACACACGGCAGATGAAAATGTGTGTGAATATGTTGCTGAATTGAGCACTTATTTCCATAGGTGCGTGAGTGGATATCAGGTCACCACTTTTGAAGGGCTGGCAGACCTTTTGGTGAGGGAACAAGCCCTTAGCACTTTGCCTGAGGACATGAGGATCTGGTTAGCTGATAGAAAATGTGCTACTTCAGATGAATTGGGGAAGAAGGGAGACCTATAACTGGCAAGCAGGGCAGCCCTGCACAGGAAGGGGACCCCCCAGTGCTGCTCATGGGTCTAAAGGAACCCATGGTGGGCAACACAGACTGCCTCAACAGAATCTGCCAGTAGCAGGGGAAGCCACTAGTCCAGCTACACGTCCAGGAGCTAGCGTTAAATGTTTTGCATGCAACCAGTGGGGCCATGTGGCATACAGGTGTCCATGGAGGCAAGGTGGGGAACAAAAGATAAGGGAGCCAGTAAGTGGGAAAGACAAAATACCAATAGTAGGTTGTCTTAAGACAACAGGGGTACCAAACTACCATCCTGCAGATGTCCTGATAGGGAAGATTTGGATGAGGCAGTATCATGTTCTTATGCAGTTACGCACAGTCAGGCTAGGAGAAAAGCATGTCGGTCTGGTAGTCTGGGGAGACCCAGACAGACTGCATACTTGCAGCCAGGACTGGTGAGGTGGTTACTTCAAGGAGGGAGTTACTCTGTGGCAGTGAGACTGAGTGTAAGCCACAGCTGCTTGTGGGTACTGATGCTCCCTTGGACAGAGGGACTGCAAAGGTAGAGGTGAGTAGTAGTACCCAGGCCGACAGTGAGTCACCACTGTCAGAGGATGCCAGGATTCCTGCAGAAGGGGAACTGGGAATGGTTACAAAGAGGGAGTTGAGACAGGCTCAGCTCTCAGACCCTACATTGCAAGACCTGAGGCAGGTAGCTAGGGAGGCACCTGATTCTCAATGAAAGGGGGAATCTGTATACTGGGACAAAGGGTTACTGTACAGAGAGTGGACCCCTGAGGGAGGACTAGAAGGTGAGAGAGTACAGCAGTTGGTAGTGTCTAGAGCCTACCATCTGGCGATTCTAGCCATAACCCATGATATTCCCTTTGTAGGTCATATGGGTATAAAACATACAAAGAGGCATATTATGCAGAACTTCAATTGGCCTGGAATTTCCAGGGATGTAACAGGGTACTGCAGGACCTGTGCGGAGTGCCAAAAGATAGGCAAGGCAGAAGACAAGATGAGAGCTCCTTTGATGCCTTTGCCTGTGATTGAGGAGCCATTTCAGAGGGTAGCTATGGATATTGTGGGTCCTCTGAGTACCCAAAGTTCCACTAGGAAAAGGTATATCCTAGTGGTAGCGAATTATGCTACACGGTACCCTGAGTCAGTGGCTTTGTCCAATACAGAGGCAGAGAAGGTGGCAAATGCTTTGTTAGATATTTTCAGCAGGGTAGGTTTCCCAAAATAAAGACTGACTAATAGAGGTGTCACTTTCATGTCAGACCTGCTGGCTTGTCTGTGGAAGTCCTGTGGGGTGAAGCACATAAGGACCACCCCCTACCATCCCCAGACTATTGGTCTTGTTGAGATGTTAAACTCTACAATAAAGTCCATGCTATGGGCACTTGCAGATCAGTTTAAGAGGGAGTGGGACAAATATTTGCCCCATCTGTAGTTTGCTTACAGAGAGGTTCCCCAGGAATCCACAGGTTTTTCACCCTTTGAGTTGCTGTATGGGCATAGGGTGAGTGGACCTCTAGAGTTAATTCGAGATGAGTGGGAAGGTGAGTGTGAGTCTCATAAAGAGTCTGTTGTGGCATTCGTCCTAAACCTCAGGACAAGGCTCAGGGAACTCATGGGCTTGGCCCAGGAGATGCTGGCAGAGGGTCTATATTATATCCTTGAATGCTTAAAAAAGCGAACGCTGATTGATCAAACTTATTTTCGCGAAACTGCAAAATATCGAAGCAGCAGAAACTCGAATTTTTTCCTAGGGAAAGAATTCGGTTGTCCGTTTCTGTTGCTTCAGTATTTTCAGTGTTATGGTGGAAAGTTCAGGTAAGTGTGCGATTGTGTTGATGTGAGTGTTAGGGTGATTTCGGTGAGTTAGGGTTAGGAATCGGGTTAGGTGTGTGTGCGATTGAGTGGACATGAGGGTTAGGGCAGATTTAAGTGAGTTAGGGTTAGGGAGCGAGTGAGGTGAGTGTGCGATAGTGACAAACCTTAGGGTTAGGGTTTGGGTTAAGGTAAGTGGGTAGTTAGTGGTGTGTGCATAGTTTAGTGTAGGGTCAGGTATCAGATTTTAGGTGTATGTGTGTGGATTTCTGTTTGTTTGGTGTGCTTGTGTTGTGTGTATGTGTTTTGGATCAGCAATTTTTTTCCCTGGAAAAAAAAATCGCTGATCTGACAGTTTGAGATTGTAAGCTTTCACTTAAATTAGGTCGATCAATCAGCGTTCACTTTTTTAAGCATTCGATGATATAATATAGACCTGCTGGCAGAAGCCCAACAACAGAAAAAAGTGTGGTATGACAGGAATGCTTGAGCTAGAGAGTGTACTGTGGGGTAGCAGGTCATGGTTCTCATTCTTTTCAGAGACAACAAGCTGCAAGCAGTTTGGGAGGGACCCTACAAGGTGGTAAGAAAGGTAAGTGATATTAACTACATGGTAGAACTGCTAGGCAGATGGCAGGGGCACAAATTGTACCATGTTAACATGATGAAACCTTACCATGATAGGGAGGCCCTTGTGCTGAGCATTTGCAGTGGATTGCAGGATGGGTCTGAGGGAGATCTGGGGACTGATCTCCTTAGTGAGGCTCAGGCTGACACCTCAGTGGAAGGGGTAGCAATGTCCCAGCAGCTATATCCTACTCATGTTTGAGAAGTCTGAGCAGTGTTGCAGGAATTTGGGGACAGGTTCACTAAGAAACCAGAGTGCACCCATCTGGTGCAGCACCAGGTGGATACAGGACCCAGGGGGGGCTATTAGGCAGTCCCCTTATAGAGTGCCTGAGATAGTTAAACAGACTCTGAGGGAGGAGGTACAGGAGATGTTGGAACTTGCAGTGATTCAAGAGTCCAACAGTCCCTGGGCCTCCCCAGTGGTGTTGGTGCCAAAGAAGGATGACAGCACCAGGTTCTGTGCGGACTACAGGAAATTAAATAGTCACACAGAGATGGATGCTTACCCCATGCCTAGGACAGATGAGACCCTAGAGCAGCTGGTTGGGGCTAAGTATCTTACAACCATTGATCTTGCCAAGGGTTACTGGCAGGTGCCTTTGACTTCCAGTGCTAAAGAGAAGCCAGCCTTTGTGACTCCTTTTAGCTAGTCTGAGTTCACAAAGATGCCCTTTGGAATGAAGAATGCCCCGGTGACTTTCCAGAGGCTGATAGATCATATCCTAGTAGGAGCCGGAGTGGTTGCCCTTGCTTACCTAGATGATATTGCCATCTACAGCCATTCCTGGCCAGAGCACCTTCAGCATGTCAGTGAGGTGCTGGGCAGACTACAGAGGGCAGGGTTGACCATTAAGCTGAGAAAATGGCAGGTGGGTATGGATGAGGTCTCCTACTTAGGACATAGAGTGGGGAGTGATAAGATAAGGCTAGAACCTGCCAAAGTGGAAGCCATTCTCACCTGGCCTGCACCCTTTACTGAAAAGCAGGTGTGGGCATTTTTAGGGACAGAAGGGTACTACAGAAAGTTCATCCCCAGTTACAGTAGCATAGCTGCTCCCCTGACAGACCTGACAAGGAAGAACAGGCCAGATAAGGTAGTGTGGATTCCAGCATGTGAGCAGGCATTCCAGAAGCTTAAAGAAGCTTTGGGAGGAACCCCTATGTTAGCCAGTCCATATTACAGCAAAACTTTTGTTGTGCAGGTGGATGCTTCAAACCATGGGGTGGGGGCTGTATTTAGCCAGATTTCCTCAGAGGGAGAAGAGCACCCAGTGGTTTATCTCAGTCATAGGCTCCAACCCAGGGAGGAATGCTATGTAGCTGTGGAGAAAAGGAATGGCTAGCCCTAGTGTGGGCATTGCAGAAATGTCAGCCTTATCTGTATGGAAGGAAATTGACTGTTATGACAGATCTCAACCCCCTAACATAGTTAAACAGAGCCAGCCAGCAAAATGCCAAGTTGCTAAGATGGAGCCTAGGGTTGCAAGCATATGATATGTCAGTGAAGCACTGCAGTGGGAGTAGCAATGCCAATGCAGATGGGCTCTCAAGACAGGGAAGGGGGTAAGGTACACTCAGATCAACCTAACCCTCTCAAGCAGCGTTTCTCAAGAGTCACTTGAAAAACTAGCTTGAGTTCTTCAGGGAGGAGAAATGTGAAGGCTGCCAGCCTAGCCATATAGACTTTTATAGCTAATTCTGTCATTTGTAAATATAAATTTTGAAATACAGGCTTGTTTTTTTAAATTCAAGAATATGCTGTGAAATGTTGGATGTCAAAAACATGTAACAACATTGCCCTCTGCTGTAAAGAAAGCTAAGACAAGCATTTCATGTCTGCCTTTTGAAGCTGAAATTACTTCATGTCTGTCCTTTGAAGTTTAAGATTCAACATCATTCCGTCTGAGCTAGCACATTCTTTCTATTGTTTTAACCAAGAGTTAGATTTCTAGATTTAAACATGCACAGGCATTTTTATTACTATGGTTTCTGCCTAGGTGTAAAAGAATGTAGATGCAGTTTCTGTTGGCCTGAGAACCCCAGGAAGGATGAAGAATGATGTAATGTTTATCAGAACTACAATTTCAATTTAAACAGAGAGAACCAGAGAACATTATGCATTTTTGTCTTGATCATCCAACTCACAGCACTGTCTTGGTCATATGTAAGTTATCTTTGACTTGTGTTTTCTTTTAGAAATAGCTAGGAACTAGAAAGATTAGACTAAGTGCTTTTCTGTGATATCAGAACTGTACTACTGAATTATTTTAAGTATTTCTGTGTGATCTCTGAACTCTTGACTAGCACTGTGTAGTAGAAAGTATTGTCTTGTGGTTTTACTTATTTAGTATTAAATATTTTAAAACCTTTTAACTGTGTCTGGTTTGTGAAGATATGAGTTAAACTCTAAGAGTACATTGCATGTATATAAGGATCCTGTACCAAGTCACTCTAATAAGCCTTGACTATTTAGTCATACTACCAATTGGATAATAATATTGCACAGTGATAATTGGACACCCTTTTAAGGGCCTTTAAGTAGTGGATAATTATTAGTGGGTGGTGGCAAGTGGTACTACCATATAGTCTGGGTAAAATGGGCACAGCTGGAGAACCTGTGCCAGCCTTCCCAAGGAGTGTCTGTGTGGTTGTATAAACTCTTCTCAAAGTGTGTGTGTGTGTGTGTGTGTGTGTGTGTGTGTGTGTGTGTGTGTGTGTGTGTGTGTGTGTGTTTGTGTCCGCTACTTGGGCAGGGACATGAAGCAGTGGTTGGACAGAGAGGGTGCTAGAGGTTTTAGCTTGCCCACTAGGCTGAGATCTGGACCCTATAGCTGTGCCAGTGGGGAGTCTTATTGGGGACCTAGAGAGCAAGGGACCGACCAGACCTGGACTGACTGTGATCTCTGTGTGCTCTTAAGGGAAATTGCACCTTACTGTGTGTATTTGTTATCCTTTCCTCATATATGAGATGCCTTCTCTGGTGTTAGAGATGAGGATTGAAGCTCCTTAATTGCTGGGCCAGGGCATGGGTGTCACAGCTCCATCTTGTCTCATCTCCAGTTTTAAACATCTGACATTGTTCCCCAACTGTTGCAGTTCAGAGCAGACCTGTGAGGTGAAGAAAAGACAGAGACTGTAGCTTCACAATGCAACTAAACAGAGGAAAAAAATTGTAAAATATTTAAGTGCATCTTCATCCCAATATGCTGGGTGACATACTGGTGGGGGGCCTGTGGTTGATGTTGCAAAGTAGCCATACCCAGCTCTGTAGAGTTAAGTTGCGCTATTGCCTGTCCACTAAGTATGCTGACACATGCCCATGCTGCCAGTAGCCCTACTCCAAAATAACTAGTTGTGACAATACAATCTGCCTCCCCCTGTAAACTATATGAGCAGACATTCCAAATTCATTCCAACCCCATCCTGTTTGCCACCTCCATCATCTAGACTGCCAGCATAACCCAAATTATCTGCTTCATAGGTTTTTATCACTCTGCTCCACACAGCTGATTGTCAGTCTAATGTATTTTAGAAGGGTCACCAAAAGAAACCTGGATGATAAAATGATGATTTTAATTCCATTATTCAGGGTCTACAATCTAAAAAAGGATTTTTCCAATGTTGGAAATATCGACAATAATGTACTCATGTACATCTACTTGACTTCAGCTCTATCTCAGCTAAGATCTACCAGTGTGTTTACATATTGCCTAAGTGGAAGTAGTCCTAATTTTGGTAAAAGGTGACAGTTACCTTTTTTTTCTATTCAGATATGTCTATCCATAATTTCTGCAAGCTTGGTTTAAAATGTACCTTCTTCAGAGCACTCACTCCTGTATTTAGTGCATTCTAATGTCATCACTTGCCCTTGTGATGTAGCCTTAACAAAATCTGGACCTTCAATATAATATTCCTTTAAACAGATGTGGTGACAACAAATTTTAGTTTACCTTCACATGCAATGTAGTACCAGTAAACCATCTCCAATTATCATGGATCCCAGAACTTCACAGAGGCTAGAGGCAGTAATAAAAAAAAAAAAATAGTACAAGAAGTAAATGATACTTCCAATTGCATTAAACATAGAAGGCATGAATCTGTGTTTTGATATAAAGACTCAGCTTGTGTCAAATGAATATGCTTTTGTCAAAGGCGACATTAGCAGACTGAAGGAAGAGCAGATGAGCTTCTCTTCTAGCACTCATTGAAATAGTCCTGGCGTCAAGCTGTAAATACAGTTTGCTACAGCACATTGTCAATGTTAAATTCAACTGTAAATTTAAAACATTTGGAATGCTGTTGTGAAAGATTACTAAAATGTATGAATTGTGTCCTGCTGCTTCTTATTTGAAATATCCTCTATACATTCACACACACACACACACACACACACACACACACACACACACACACACACACACACACACACACACACACACACACACACACACACACAAGAGGGGCTCCAAACCTCAGGCCAGAAAATGTGTTTGATGCATGTGGTTTGGTCTGAAGATCCCATCTGCTAGTGAACAGCACAAATACAAGAAGTAGAAGAATAAAGCAAAAATATCCCTCACTCATAGCAGTGCACAAGAAACAGAAAATATAGCTTGAAACAATAGCTAAAGCAATATGTTACCTAACACCACATTCAACTAGTTACCAGAATAATTGTTTATGAGATACTGTTGTAGGAATCACAGAACAAGACACAAGTCTGAGCAGTGCCACTTGAAGTACGTTTTCAGCAACACTTTTGACTTCTCAGTATAAGAATTCAGACACCACTGAAATTTCTCAAAGATTTTGTTTGTAATTTGTTATCTGTAGGATCTCAGCCGATGGCTACTTTACTTGCAGGATATTGTCCCATTTAATTAGAGAGGTGGGAACCAGGCATTCCCAGGCTAGGCATAGAATCCTTATCACTTATCCATTCCCCAATGGTGAGAGTCAGGTGGTAAGGAGTAGGTCAGTTTATTGGTTCTGCAGAGTGTCTTACCTCTCCTTTGATGAAGCATTCCTCTCAGCCATAGCAATGCTTTAAGCTGACCTTTGTGCTGTTACCATAAACAGGATGCTTTCACAGTTCGAGTCCCTTGCCTCAGGTATGTGTGGTATGGCACCATATGCTCTGCAAGCCCAAGCTTAATCGGTATAACACCTGGGTCTCCTGTTCGGAGTCATCCACGTGATGAACCAGTGCAGCAGCTATCCCTCTAAAATGGCTGAGCTGACAATGGACACTCAGTTCCATCCTCCCCTACCAGCTCTGATAGATGCTTAACCTGCTAATCAAACTTTGGTCAGTTGGTTCATAGTCATGACTGTAACTTTTTATACCACTGTAGTCAGCTCAAACTTCCCATGCAGTGGTGTCCACATTGGATTGGTAGGTCACACTTTACTAATGGGACACACAGACAGTTACAGCAAATGTTAGAAGTTAGTAGGTCAGAAAACTGAAGTTTACACATGATTGCTTAGTTTCTGCAAGACATATGTGGAATGCGCTGGGTGTGTCTTACACTGGAGACATCATTACATGGTGTACCTAATATGACTAAAACTCAGAGCTACATGTTTCAGGATAACAGACAGTGTTAACTGCATACAAAAACAGCAGTGCAGAAGAGACACAAATAATTAAGCAGAAACTTACTAGATGAGTGGACAGAAAGCTGCATCTGAGAAAGTTAGATTAGTTAGATGATAACTGTCTACGCTTTCCTTCCAAACGTATCTCTACCCACAGCTACTCTTCTCAGCTACCAATCAACCCAATTCCTACAGATTACCTGATTCTCAAACCAGATACTAAGCATTCTAAGCATCTCTTTTCCCACATTGGTCAAATCATTAACATCCTTCTATATGCCGATATTCACCCAAACCCCATCCCTACTCCTCCAAAGTCACATTCACACCAATTTACTCCCCTCTCAACCAGAACATCTCTTCTTTTCACTACATTGAATGCTCAAAGTTTATGTAGTAAAAATCCCTAACTTCCATGCCTGGCTCCACCATAATCAGCCAGACATCCTGTCCATCTCAGAAACATGGCTAAAACCCCATATTAAAGACTCAGAAATTATCCCCTCCAACTACTACATCATTAGAAAAGACAGAAACCATAAAAAGGGGGTCGAGTCACTCTCCTCTATTCCTCCTCCCTGTCAGTTACTCCCTATACTAAACCCATTCCTGAATTTGCCAATGCTGAACTAACTCTGGCCCTACTTCAGATGAATAAACACAAACACATATGCATAGCCACTATCTATATCCTCCCTGGAGACAACACCCCCATTCTCGAGAATATCCTCTCCTGGTTCTCCTCCAACATTAGCAATGAAACCATAATACTTGGTGACATCAGTATTAACTGGGCCACCATCCAATCACCCACAAACTCCCTAAATCTAAACCTATATAACTTCTCACAGCTAATCAACTCTACTACCAGACCCTGCAAGGACTACTCCTCTGCTAGTATCCTTGACTGGATTCTGATTTCTCATCCCCATTACTTCACTGATAGTGGTACGCTCCCGGACTCTCTCAGTGATCACCTTCCCTCCTTCGCTCATCATCTCCCCTCCTCCTTACAGCTATCGCATACTTATATCTCTGCACTCCCCTAAAAAAATTAAACCCTAATTCCTTCTCTGACTCTAAAAGTCATAAACTTGAGCCCTATAAAAACTCTCTTCCTAGATGATGCTGTAACCTCTTTCAATACCACATTCTTAAACTTTTTAAATACCTTTGCTCCCTGTAAAACCAAAAGAATTAAAAACAATGCTGTCCCTAAAAAAATTCAACCCTAATTCCTTCTCTGACTCTCTAAAAGTCATAAACTTGAGCCCTATAAAAACCCTCTTCCTAGATGATGCTGTAACCTCTTTCAATACCACATTCTTAAACTTTTTAAATATCTTTGCTCCCTGTAAAACCAAAAGAATTAAAAACAATGCTGTCCCTTGGTTAACCAAAGAAACCACAACCATTATGCACCTCCGAGACAAAGCCTGGAGACACTACCAGAAAAATAAAACTCTCACCATCCTGAATGAATATAAACTACTTTGCAAAAAAGTAAAAAAATGTATTGCTTCCGATCACAAATCCTACTTCTCAACACTTCAAAATAACCACAAGACTAACCCTAAAAAATTCTGGAATGGTGTCACCACCCTCCTTAATCCTGGCAAAAAAGACAATCCCTGCCCTGATCAAAATGCCTCTGACTTACCCTTAGCAACCCAATTTAATTCCTTCTTTACTGAATCCATAGCCAAGCTAATAACATCTTTCCACAACAATGCTTCATCTTCACCTTCTCCTATCTCTGCTTTCCCTAACACTACCACATCCAATACTCTTCCCTTCTCCATCAAATCCATTCCTACATATACCATAAAAACCTCCTTCTGAACTTAAATCCATGGTCCAATACCACTGATAACCTCCCTTTATACTTTCAAAAAATAGCTGCTGAAGCCATCTTCCATATATCCATGCTAATAAATCGGTCAATCCAAGAAGGCTATATGTGCAAACTCTGGAAAAAGGCCTTTATCATTCTCTTTCATAAAGGGGCTAACAACAACATTCCCAGTTTTTGTCCTATCACCATCTTATCCCCTATCTCAAAAGTTCTGGAAAAATGCATTCACCTACAACTTCTACCCTACCTCATAGATAACCACCTGCTTACTCTCACACACAACATGGGTTTAGACCTGGCCACAGTACTATCACCTCTCTACTCTCCTTCCTCAAAACCATCAACAAAGCTTGTGATTCTGGCTGCCTAGTATTCACCCTCCCTCTAGACTTATCAAAAGCCTTCGATACTATCTCTCATAACCCTCTTCTATTTAAACTCTCTAAACTTAAGCTATCCTTCTCTTCAATCAACTGGTTACTAGTTACCTCTCCAACAGGCAGCAAGCAGTCAAATGGAAAAAAGCCACCTCCCCTTCCTTGATACTCTGACAGGTGTACCCCAGGGTTCCATAATAGGTCCCCTTCTGTTCAATATCTTCATAAATGACTTACACCAGTCTATCCCTAATGCTAAATGTATCCAATATGTGGACGACTCTACAATTATCTGCTCTGCCACCTCCATCTTCACTCTCCTAAAATTAACCGAAGATGCCTTCTCTTTCACTAAGCACTGGATGTTAGATAACCACCTTGCACTCAATGCATCAAAAACCAAACTTATGATATTTACTCCTGCTAAAAATACCACCATTGACAAAAACTCATTCTCCATTACTAGCCAAAAAAATACCTACCTCGAGGTCATATCCCATGCCAAACTTCTAGGTGTCCTCATCGATGAACAGTTTAAATCTGATATCCACCTACAAATGAATATCAAGAAATCTACCAGAAACTCGGTATGCTTTACTGCCACAGTTGCTACCTCACACCCTCTACCAAGTTTGTTCTCTCTACCACATACCTCATTTCTTCCCTCTTATATGGTGCCCCACATCTGACTAACCTCCAGTCTTATCTAAAGAAAAAAACTCTCCTCCTGTTACAAAAAATGTCCAAGTTTGCTACAGGCTACAAATCCCCCACCCACCATAGTAATGCCCTTCACAAACTAAATTGGCTAGAGCTGCCCAATTACCTTACCTATATTCAATTCACTCATCCTCACAAACGTACCTTCAGTCCCTCTCTTTGCCCCTCCCTTGCCCCCTCTCTCAAAAGGCATCTTCCCAATAGGCTTCTAAGATCCAATAACTAGAATCTGATTGAACTGCACAAGTCTGCCCATCCACTAGGCAAGCACCTATAATTCTTTTCTCTAGCACGTCTTTGGAATTCCCTGCCACCTCTTCTTCGTACCACCCACAACCACTTTACCCTCAAGACCTTGCTCCACACCCACCTCACATCCCTCTGGGAATGTTGCTGCTCTCACTCCACATAACTCCCCTTGATATTTCATCCTATTTTCTCACTCTCCCATCCTCTCACTTCTCATAGCTCACACTAAACTATAAATTCTCTTAATTCGCCTCTCTCTCTACTTCCTTACTTTTTACTCTACTTCTCTTACCATTCCCTTCTTTCTTCCTTCTACATTAACTCCTCCTATCCCCACTATCCCAATATAACTCCCTTATGATACCTTAGTGAACCTCTCCTGGCTCTACTACTATTATATAACAAATGTATTTGTAAATATTTACTGAAGGTTTTTTTAACTGTTCTTTTAAAATTCTACTGTAAGCTGCAATTTTATTACTATGTAGTACTTTATTACTCAATTGTTAATCATTTTGTTTACATTGTATAACATTCTTTATGGAGCTTTTATCCCTGGGACTCCATTGAAAATGGGCTCTTCTTGGCCCAATGGACTATCCCAGTAAACTAACTGTAAATAAATAAATAAAATAAATGAGATGTAAGGGAAATCTCAATTCAGCCAGTGGGGATGCACAAGCCAGTGCATTTCTTTGTGCTGGTGCCAAGCCTGGATAAATGGGTAGGGTTGTGTCAGGAAGGACATCCGGCGTAAAATTTTGCCAAATCATACATGCAGACAACAGTACAGATATACATACCGGATTGGTCAAGGTCCGGGTTAACAATGACCGCCACCAGTACTGTTGGCCAACAGGGTGCTGGAGGAAATTGGGCTACTGTTGGCCGAAGGAGGAGAAGAGGGGGAAGGCATGCCTGAAGGCAGGTAAAGGCTAGGACTGTGATAGTGAGGGTCAGAACTTTGAATGTTGGCAGTATGACTGGTATAGGGAGAGAGCTAGCTGATATGATGGACCGAAGGAAGGTTGGTATATTTTGTGTGCAAGAGACCAGATGGAAGGTGAGCAAGGCTAGGTGTATTGGAGGTGGGTTCAAATTGTTTTATCATGGTGTGGATGGGAGGAGAAATGGTGTAGGCCTTATCCTGAAGGAACAGTATGCTAAGAGTGTTTTGGAGGTGAAAAGAGTGTCGGATAGAGTGATGTTTGTGAAGGTGGAAATTGATGGTGCAATGATGAATGTTGTTAGTGCATATGCTCCACAAGTTGGGTGTATGATGGATGAGAAATAAAAATTTTGGAGTGAGTTGGATGAAGTGGTGATGACTATTCCCAAGGGTGAGAGAATGGTGATTGGAGCAGATTTCAATGGGGATGTTGGTGAAAGGAACAGAGGGAATGAGGAAGTGATGGGTAGGTATGGTGTTAAGCAAAGGAATGCAGAAGGTCAGATGGTAGTGGAATTTGCGAAAAGGATGGCCATGGCTGTGATGAATACATATTTTAACAAGAGGGAGGAGCATAGGGTGACATACAAGAGTAGAGGAAGATGCAAACAGGTGGATTATATCTTATGTAGAAGGGCCAGTCTGAAGGAGATTGGAGACTGTAAAGTGGTGGCAGGGGAATGTGTAGTTAGGCAGCATAGGATGGTGGTTTGTAGGATGACATTGGTGATCAAGAAGAGGAGGAGGAGTGTGAAGTCAGCACCAAGGATCAAATGGTGGAAATTGAAAAAGGGTAATTGTGGGGTGATGTTCAGGGAAGAGTTAAGACAGGCACTGGGTGGCAGTGAAGAGTTACTAAATAGCTGGGTAACTACAGCAGACCTAGTAAGAGAGATGGCTAGAAAGGTGCTTGGTGTGACAACTGTAAAGAGGAAGGAGGACAAGGAGACCTGGTGGTGGAATGAAGAAGTACAGGAGAGTATACAGAGAAAGAGGTTGGTGAAGAAGAAGTGGGATTGTCAGAGAGATGAAGAAAGTAGACAAGAGTATAAGGAGATGAGGTGCATGGTAAAGAGAGAGGTGGCATGGGCTAAGGATAAGGCGTATGAAGAGTTGTATGAAAGGTTGGACACTAAGGAGGGAGAAAAAGACCTGTACCAAGTGGCTAGACAGAGGGACTGAGCTAGTACAGATGTGCAGCAGGTAAAGGTGATAAAGGATAATGAGGGAAACGTACTCACAAGTGAGGAGAGTGTGTTGAGCAGATGGAAAGTGTACTTTGAGGGGCTGATGAATGAAGAGAATTAGAGGGAGAGAAGATTGGATGATGTGGGGATAGTGAATCATGAAGTGCAGTGGATCAGCAAGGAGGAAGTAAGGATAGCTATGAAGAGGATGAAGAATGGAAAGACTGTTGGTCCAGATGACATACCTGTGGAAGCATGGAGGTCTTTAGGTGAAATGGCAGTGGAGCTTTTAACTAGATTGTTTAATGAAATCTTGGAAAGTGAGAGGATGCCTGAGGAATGGAGAAAAGGTGTTTTAGTACCGATTTTTAAGAATAAGGGTGATGTGCAGAGCTGTAGTAACTACAGAGGGATTAACTTGATCAGTCACAGCATGAAGTTATGGCAAAGAGTAGTGGACGCTAGGTTAAGAAGGGAGGTGATGATTAGTGATCAGCAGTATGGTTTCATGCCAGGAAAGAGCACTACAGATGCGATGTTTGCTCTGAGAGTGTTGATGGAGAAGTACAGAGAAGGTCAGAAGGAGTTGCATTGTGTCTTTGTGGATTTAGAGAAAGCATATGACAGGGTGCCTAGAGAGGAGTTGTGGTGTTGTATGAGGAAATCAGGAGTGTCAGAGAAGTATGTAAGAGTGGTACAGGATATGTACGAGGGTAGTGTGACAGCGGTGAAGTCTGCGGTGGGAGTGATGGATGCATTCAAGGTGGAGGGGGGATTACATCAAGGATCAACTCTGAGCCCTTTCTTATTTGCAATGGTGATGGACAGATTGACAGACAAGATCAGACAGGAGTCCCCGTAGACTATGATGTTTGCAGATGACATTGTGATCTGTAGTGAGAGTAGGGAACAGGTGGAGGAGACCCTGGAGAGGTGGAGAAATGCTCTAGAGAGAAGAGGAATGAAGGTCAGCAGGACTAAGACAGAATATATGTGTGTGAATGAGAGGGAGGATAGAGGAATGGCGAGGATGCAGGGAGTAGAGGTTTTGAAGGTGGATGAGTTTAAATACTTGGGATCAACAGTTCAGTGTAATGGTGAGTGTGGAAGAGAGGTAAAGAAAAGAGTACAGGCAGGATGGAGTGGGTGGAAAAGAGTGTTAGGAGTGATTTGTGACAGACGAGTACCAGTAAGAGTGAAAGGGAAGGTCTACAAGAGGGTAGTGAGACCAGCTATGTTATATGGGTTGGAGGCAGTGGCATTGACAAAAAGGCAGGAGTCAGAGCTTGACATGGCAGAGTTGAAGATGTTAAGATTTGCACTGGGTGTGATGAGGATGGACAGGAGTAGGAATAAGTATATTAGAGGGTCAGCCCAGGTTGGAAGGTTTGGAGACAAAGCCAGAGAGGCAAGATTTCTTTGGTTTGGACGTGCTGAGGAGGGATGCTGAGTATATTGGGAAAAAGATGCTAAGGATGAAGCTGCCAGGTAACAGGAAAAGAGGAAGGCCTAAGATAAGGTTTATGGATGTGGTGAGAGAGGACATGCAGGTGGTTGGTGTGACAGAGCAAGATGCAGAGGACAGGAAGAAACGGAAACAGTTGATCTGCTGTGGCGACCCCTAACGGGAGCAGCCAAAAGAAGAAGAAGTAAGGGAAATCTCATATAGGCGAAGATGATTGATGCATTCAAGATTATATTAGGAAGGGCAAAGAGGTGGTCTCATTGTATGAAACTTGCATGAACTCTTATGAGAGCCATATTAGGTAATATAAGAAATGGCTTTTAGTGATAGGTTGCTACTATATGCTACAAAGATTTAAAAATGATGTGGCAAAGCTGTTGATCAATTTGAAATTATTCACAAGGCAATTGAACCTGCATTTATGTTTTTTTTAAATCAGACTGATGTATCTATTATCAGTTATTCAGTGTTGAAGTGGAAAAGTACTTTTATTCCCCCATGCAACTCTTTGGTTTATGTATTTGAGCATATGTGTGAGGGTGAATTTAGAAAGATTGTTGATTCCTATACAATTTCAAAAGATAATCTAACTTCTGAAGAAAGAATATGTTTAAAAGATTTTAAAAGAGTTAACTACCAATAACGAATATAGGACTATAAAACTGGAAATGGCAGAGGTGTGATAATAATCACTCAGTTTGATTATGTTTGTAAAATGTATGATATTCTGAATGACACCTCCACTTATAAAAGGGCATCGATGAATGAGATGCCAAAATAGATATGTTACTTTTTCATGCCTTTAGCCAAGGGTCCATTACTATAACTGAATTAGAATATCTAACAGTTGAAGCCCCAATAATTTCTGCTGTGTTTCGGATACCCAAGATACATAAAAATCAAAATGCCCCCGCTTTTAGGCTGATTGTGGTAGCTAGAGGACCAAAGACCGTTAGCAGCTTATATTGATTGCCATTCCAGTGTGGCCTTGCAAGTAAAATGAGCCATATATTTTGTAAGACATTCTTTAGAACTTTTAAGGGGCCTCAGTACAAGGCAAAAATTTGTGTTTTTGGCAGTAGATGTTGTCAATCTCTTTTCAGTTATACCTCATGATATAGGACTGTTTTTTTATTTTCACAGCTTGGTGGCTAATGAGGCTATTAATGATGTTAAAGTAAATTTGTTAATTGACTTGATGGAATTGGTTATGGGAAATAACTTTCTCTTTTTTGAAGGATATTTTTTTTGGCAGATTGCTGGTTTTGCTATGGGGCAAAGTGTGTGCCTATTTTCCCCAATTTAGTTTTGGCAGAGTTGGAGACATGTCATGTTTTTTCTTCTCCCTATATGTCCAGGATCTTAATTTCTTTGAGATATTTGCATGACATACTGTTATTATAGTCTGGTGATCGAGAAGAGATAAAAGAATATGTGTACTATCTGAAAAATACCACTCAATTCTTGAGGTTTACTTATAGACTGCACACAACTGAAATAGACTTTTTAGGCATTTTATTGAAAAAAGATATTTTGACAGGTGAGTTGTCATACAGTATTTTTAGGAAAAAGACCTATTCCAACATGCTCCTACAGTTTGATATTTATCATCCACTACATCAAAGAGAAGTGCAGAAAAAAGACAGATGGGTAGACTATAAAGGTTAGTTAGCAATGATGACAAATTTGGTAAAGAGATGGACATTTTAATGGGGATGTTTATGGATAGTGGCTACTCATTACATTTTTATTGAAAATAAGGAATGAGGTTGTTAAGAATTGGATAACAAAGTTTACCCCTATCTTAAAAATGATGTAGAATATAGATGGTGAAGCAGTTCAAAATTCCCATGGAAGTGATGTTATGATCATCCAGTACAGTTATGATACACCCTTTCTTATCTCTAAACTTAACATGTTTGGGGAAGTAATATTTGATTTAGAACTTTAAAAGAAAATTGGGTTATAAACCCAAAGTAGCTTATAGCAAAGGAAGAAATATAAAAAGATCCTAGAAATGCAAAATGAAAGGAAATCTAAGGTCTATAGATCCATAATGAATAGGTGAGGAGCATGTACTTGGTCTACATTTATTAATGATGGCCTGTATGTTGCTACTGCAGGTTATAATAGGAACCTGCAATGTCCTGGACACTGGGGGATATGTAGCAACATGTACAGCATGTCCAGGATTTTATATAGGGAAAACTACCATCAGACTAAGGGATAGGGTTGCCAAAGACATCAGGGATATCAAAAATAAAAAAAACTGAACAGTGCTTTATATGTACATATTATTGGATGTGTGCATTTTAAAAGGTTTTTATTCTTTATTATTGATAAAGTAAATATTAAGGAAAGGGGTGGCAATCCTAAACTGGAAGTGGAAATGAAAGAAACAGAGTGTCAGTTAAGACCTAATGCCAAATGTGTGCCTGGTATTAATGATGACATGTCCATTTTGGGCATTTTGAAACAAAGGGGCAAATATATATGAAGATGGTTTAGTTTGGTCATTTATGGGATGGTCTCTTTATATTATTAAGTGACACACAGGACATTTGTAGATTTGATGAGGTATAGGATTAAAAAGTGTCTTCATGTTTTTATAAATTAACTTTTGCACCAATACACTGTTTTAATTTAGTGTTTTGATTCACAGTTACTTATGTGGTTTATGTGGTTCTTGTAGTTTTTTGAGTAAATTTTTGATGAATTTTATCTCCATTTTTTATTCAGTGAATATTTGCCCTGTGCTTCTAAAATCTGTAAATCAGTTGATTATGTCTTTAGTATTTTGAAAGAAGTTACATATGTTCTTAAATGATATATATATATATATATAGAGAGGAGGTTATGCTGTGTTGTTTTGACTCTGATGATGCCTGTTTATACGAGGATGAAAACTCTAAGTCATTGTGGCCATTGTTTTTAACTTATAGATGTGCAGTAACAGATATATTGGCTCCATTCTATCCACTTTTGTGGTGTGTTTTTATTTTTATTTTGAGTTTGCTTGTTGTTTAGCAGTTTACATTGGTTATTTGTTCTGCATATTTTCTGTTTGCCATTATTACTCCCTCTTGCTTTTTTATCTCACTAATTGTTCTCTCTTTCTGTCACTCTTTGCAGTTATCTAGCTGTAATGTTTCTGGATGCAAAATTCTTATTCAATACTGCAGGTGTCTGCAGGCAAGATAATCCATCAGTATTCAATTTGAATGTGCTGCTAATCATCTCTGACACTGGTTTATGATCTTGCTGTCATCTTATTGCTTGGATGTAGATTATTCCCTGGACCTGACCAGACATTGTACTGGTTCTGGCTCTAACCAGCTGAAGACAATTTACTGTTAACTCCTGTTTGTTTAATGGTTTAAAGTCTTAACCAGCAACATCTTCCAAATCATCTTTTCCTTGGAGTAGAGACTCATCATTCTTATTACTGTTACTATTTGTGATCCAATACTGTACTTTCATTATTTGGAAACTGTCTTCTCCATCCACAATAGCATCATAAACTGTGAACATATACAGAGACATGTCTTTAATCCCATAATCTGCATATTATTTCTTTTAAAACCTCTGCCCTCTGGTCTTTGAGAATCACATGTTTGCTGACTTACTAAACCTGTAATGTTCACATCACCAAACATTTTGTTAATATAAAGAAATCTGATTGAAGTGCTACAAATTTTGCCAGGCAGAATGTGGTAATTGACAGTCAGAGGCTTAAGCAATTGACAGAATTGTGTCAGGTTCAAAGTACATGTCAGTATACATGGGCCTCTCATGGCAATCCTCTAGTCTATTTTGGGGACAATGTGCCTTTTATCTTTTATGTTGAGAGTAAATTTCAGTCTTTCACAAACATAGTTGAGTGCAGATTTTATATTACATTTTATTTGAATGAGTAATGCAACACATTGCACAATGGGAATAGAGCCAAAGTTTCCATTTACATTTTTTTTCAATTGTATTTTTAATGTACACTAGATAGCGACTCAGAATCTCAATTCTCTTCAGTTTAACTGAAGATGTTCATTCTGGTTGTTTTCTAAATTTATTTTCATACATTACATCTCTATCTTAGTACAAATCTGTGAAGGTTGCCAGCCTAGCCAGATAGAATTGTGCTGATAATTCTGTCATTTGTAAATATAAATGTAAACTACAGGCTTGTTGTCTTAAATGTAAAAAAATACTGTTACACATGGAACTGGAAATAAATGTGACAACAATGCACTCTACTGACCAAAGTAAAGCATGTGGTGACCCTTTGAAATAGACAGTGGTACCAAAAAGTCTAGATGAATAAATTCTTTCTATTGTTTTAACCAAAAGTTAACTTGCTAGATTTAAACATGCAAATGTATTTTTATTGCTCTGCTCCTGACCAGCTGCAAAATAACAAAATGAGATGTAAAAGAATGTAGATGCAGTTTCTGTTGACCTAGGAACACCAGGAAAATGTGAATTGATGTAATGTTTATCAGAACTGCAATAGCAATTTAAACAGAGAGAATCAGAAGGCATTAAGCATTTTTGTCTTGACCATCCAACTCATCAGCACTCTGCCTGTTGTCTTATGTAAGTTATCTTAGACTTGTGTTTTCTTTTAGAGATAGCTAGAAACTAGAAAGATTAGACTAAAGTGTTTTTTTGTGATGTCAGAACTGTACTACTGATTTATTTTAAATATTTATGTGTGATCTCTGAACTCTTTTGACTAGCAAAGTGTAGTAGAAAGTATTGTCTTGTGGTTTTAATTATTTATTAGTAAATATTTTAAAACCTTTTAGCTGTGGCTGGTTTGTGTAGAGATAAGTTAAGCTCTAGAGTACATTGCATATTTTTAGAGTTTACTGTCCAAGTCACTTCAAATAAGCCTTGACTGATTGGTCACACTTACCAATTGGATAATAATATTGCACAGTAATAATTAGACACTATTTTAAGGGCCTTTGAGTAGCTGATAATTATTAGCTGGATGGTGGCAGGCTACTACCATACAGTTGGATAAAAGGGGCACAGCTGGAGAACCTGTGCCAGCTTTCCTCAGAAGTGTCTGTGTGGTTTTATAAACTCTTATCTCAAAGTGTGTGTGTGTGTGTGTGTGTGTGTGTGTGTGTGTGTGTGTGTGTGTGTGTGTGTGTGTGTGTGTGTGTGTGTCAGCTACTTGGGCAGGGACACGAAGCACTGGTTGGACAGAGAGGGTGCTGGAGATTTTAGCTTGCCCAGCTAGGGTGAGAGCTGGACCCTATAGCTGTGCCAGTGAGGAGTCTTATTGGGGACCAGGAGAGCAAGGAAGTGACCAGCCCTGGACTGACTGTGATCTCTGTGTGCTCTTAAGGGAAATTGCACTTTACTGTTTGTATTTGTTATCCTTTCCTCATATATGAGATGCCCTCTCTGGTGTTAGTGGTGAGGATTGAGGCGCCTTGATTGCTGGGCCAGGTCACAGGCATCACAAGATCATTCATTGTTCTTCATATTATAAGAAACCCCTGAGTACCAAAAAGTGACATATCCTAGCATTTTCAGGAGAAAATGTATTAATGTTTGAAAACATAGAAATTGCTAAACATCGCAGCTAAGAGATTACATCATGGGCAAAAAAAACAAAACAAAAACAAATGATGGTTTGACACAAAAACAAACTTGAATTGAACAGTATGAATACAAAGAAAGTTAATAAAAATCATTGTCTTGTACCTTTAATTTAATATAGCCAACCATTGCGGTCCATTGTTAATGAGATGCACCAGAATCCTCACATCAGCAGAGTTTCAGGATACTTTATCAACAAACATCTCTTTTCAATAATTCTTCTGTTTCCCTATCCAGTATTCCGTCATGCATGTAAAATCTTCAGGATACTGTTGTTAAATAAAATATTAATATTTAACTAGTGCATTATCATTCTTTTTTGTGACCAAGTGCTGCTGTGCCTGAATGCAAGATTTGGATTTGCACATCCAGCTGACCAGTTATCATGCTGGGTCATGTGGTGCTCCTCATTTACTTCATGTCACTTTGATTAGATACTACTAGTCGTCCATCTGAGTGGCATCATGTTATCCAATCAGTCTATAATAGTTTGTGATATATCTATCAATAAACAGCCTGTATTTGCTCTTCAACAAAGTGTAAATCTAAATTTATGTGAAAATATGCCTCCAGAAGGAGAAGCAGGCATTTTCCTAAACCTCTGTATAAGACAACTATATTCATATAATGGGGTTATTACATTTAATGCAGAAAACCGCCTTGCTTTTTTTTTAATTTTTTTGCATTTGTTGCGTATATTTATTCTTAACATGATTCCTCTGAAACTGAGTTTATAGGCTATATGTAGTAGTTCAGATATTTGTAAGTTTAACACTGTCTAGGCGTTAATGATGATTTCAAACATTGTAATGATTTGCATTAATGATATTGGAATTGTCTTACTACAAAGAAGTGATATCTATTTAAAGTATACAATTTCAATTATTTTGGAAACTTGTTTGAAGTTATTCTGTTTGTTTGCAGTATCATTGCAAATGTCAAATGTTGTGTACAGTGTTTTGAAATCAAACAAACATCTGATGACTTGCCACTGAGGTCAAGGCCAACTGATCTAAGGGACTGCTGTCAAACTCCATGGAAACTGTCAGCCAAAGTATGAAAACCCACTATCTGAGTAATTTACAGAATCAGTGCAGTAAGTAAACTCGTTTCATTTTTCAGTAAACGAGATATATAGAAATAAAATGTGGCCATAAGGCTATGGTAACTGTTATCAGTTAATGTGTGTTCACTGGCTTGGTGACAAGCAGCCCACTGTCTTTATACTACCATTATATAACCTAGTACTGCCAAGCAGCTATGAATACGAACAAAGAAATTAAATGCAACATACAATTCAGTTATTTATTGTTGATCAGATTTACATAACTAACTCCTGTTGGCTATGGTATACTTTGGACAGATACTTCTGAAGAAATATTGTGTTATTTCCATTAAATGTTAAACAAAGAAAATGTTTTCATGTGTAATTGCAGCCTTTTATAGACACTAATAGAATGCACATGTTAATGAAAACTGTTTTATCAGATATGACAGAACGCCTCTGAGATAAAAATTTGCATTGTAGATTAAACATTAATGTTTTGACCTTATATATCTCCTGTATCTTCACAGTGAAGGAACCACAAGCTACAGATTTCATTAAACCATGGCTCACCAGTTTTGGATAATTTTTCTTTGCTTCTCATCAGGACTTGTCGCAGAAGGTCATAAAACTGGTATGAGATCTGAAAATATTTCATTTGGTTTGAAAATGAATGACTACATTGTGTGTGTGTGTGTGTGTGTGTGTGTGTGTGTGTGTGTGTGTGTGTGTGTGTGTGTGAGTGAGTGTGTGTGTGTGTGTGTGTGTATGCATGTATGTGTGTGTATATATATATATATATATATATATATATATATATATATATATATATAGATAGATATAAAATATTTGATACAATTTTTATGACAGGCTGCAATAAAACACCAAAAGACATTACTCTTGAACTTGTCCCTTAGCCTGCATATACAGGTCAGATAAGCAAAAATCCTGGAGCTTTACTTACTGCTGTTTGTATTTTTTCCCCAGGATGTAAATATGTACCACATGGATACTTCCTGAAGCATTTCTTTTTTCACATTTTCACGGTATATGTTAGACACTGCAAAATAAATTCTGGTTTTAAAAATGCAACCTTGTGATTTGGTTGACATTATGGCGCATGACCCTTGACATTTTTCATACAAATGTATGCATTTCATATATAATGTCTAAGCTTATTTTATTTTTATTTGATTTCCATTTATTAATCAGTATATTCTGACTGAGATAAAATAATATTATTTTCAATGAAGGCCAAGGGAGCTCAAGGAAATATGACCATTTTAAAAATATCTGCAATAGAAAGCCAGTATAGTGGCAGAGATAACACAGAAATTAACATAAAGTAAAATGTGTAGCATAAACACAAATAAAAGGCATATTGTTTAATAAGCAGAGCGTTGCATATCCGTCATATTAGTGTAGTGAGAAACAATTGTTTATGTTTCTTCAAATTTGATTTGTAGCTTGGGACAAATATTTTATAAAATAAGTTATGAAAGTGATTGTAAGAATATGAGCATGTGAAAGAAAAGGAATGCAGGGATATGGACAGTTATACTAATCGTCATCACATATATTTCAAAGAATCTTGTAGGTTTAAGCAAGTGTCATAATGCTGCTTGTATTCCTTTATCCATGGACATTTCCAGGTTTTAGTTAGTTTTTGGGAAACAGTTTAGTAATTTTAAATCTTGATCGAAAAAGCTGCTGAGGCCACTTTAAACATGAATTTCTGTGAAAAAATGCAAACTTTTTTTTGCATATCTAGGTTTACATCTGAAATTTTACTTGAATTTGTTTCCATCAAAGAGTACTTTCCAGGATGGAAATTTTAAATCCACAAAAACAGCTTATTCAAAATGGTTGCTAATGTCATTTTTTTCTCTCACAAAATTAAGTTGCAAGTAGGCGATGTGGTGTTTTGGAATGGTTTCAATTGAAAGGCTTCTTTACAAGATGAAAGGATTTTAGAGAATGTCTAGACTCATATTGATAAAGGCAAACAGGCAGAAATTACTGCAATTTGTGCTTTCAATCAAGATCAAGATAAACCTGTATTAATTAATAATGCAGTTGTTAAACAATTTAAGAAAAGAGTTGGATTTGTATACTAATCCATTAACAAAAAGAAATAGTTTCATATTAGAGAAAGAACATTTAGCCACGGTGGTGCAGCGGTAGCATTGTCTCATCACAGCAAGAGGTTCTCCCGTTCGATTCTCAGCTGGAGCGCCTTCTGTGTGGAGTCTGCATGTCCTTCCCACAGTCGAGTGGCGTTCAAAAGACATGCGTGAATGGGTGTGCCTTCATTGAAGGTTGGGCATCGAGCTAGCACCTCAGCACTGTAAAAATCTACTGCCAATCATTAGCGGACCGGAGTTCCGCTGTGGCGACCCCTAACTGGGAAAAGCCAAAAGAAGAATAATTAGAGAAATAACATTTGGTACTGGTACTTTTTTAGTTTCTTGGAGATGTGAATAACTTCTGAACACAGAACTGTTTGCAATAAAAATGAAATCCTGCATTCCTGTAGCTTAACAATATTTATGCAATGATGCAAGAAGTGCACTTGCTGCTGTTACACAGGTGTTTTTATAAAGAGTTTTACAGCTTAATTTGGAACATCACTAGTCTTGACCACTAAAGCATAAAAAGCATAAGAAGAATCAGATTATCATGGTCATTTTGTTTTTTGATGAATTCTTATATGAGAATAAATGGAGGCAAGGGATAATATAGATTCTGATATCAATATTATCTATTCCTTACCATTCCCCTTGTGTTCTAAGACCAGAACTAACATTTAATGCCTGGTTTCAAGAAACAAGAATGATGTAAAATAGAATGAAAGACTTGAGATTATGCATTGTCTTTTGATGCAAACATATTCATCAGATGGATCCTCCAACAAGCTATTAAGAAGACTAATTTGTATTGCCATTATTCATGGCTTAGTGATGATGATCTGCTTATTGGGTTTGCTACAGAAAATTTTTAAAAATTTACAAGAAATATAAGTCATGTTTAAGTGCCTAACCTCATGTGGCCATGTGGTTACTTACTTTTTAATAGGGGTGCAAGAATTTTGCCCTTATGTTTTATGTATCACATGGCCACTAGCATTGCGATTCAGTGCCCATTCTTAAATAATAATTGCTTTCCTATTTATAAGGTATAAACAAGTTCACTTATGTTTATTTATGAGGTGTATGATTATTGTATAGCCTATGTTTTTTTTCAAGAACTCTACACAAATTATTTGTTTCATTATCCTTGCAGTGAGTTTTGCTATTAGTTTTTCATTCATGTTTACACATAGACAGAATTCACATAAATGTCAGGTTCCCTGTAGTTTGAGAGTTATTGGGCTTGTTGTTCTCTTTTGAGAGACATAAGGAATACTCCTCAGGCATAGTCCAAACTATCTTTTGTCAGTGTGTGTGTGTGTGTGTGTGTGTGTGTGTGTGTGTGTGTGTGTGTGTGTGTGTGTGTGTGTGCGTGTGTGTGTGTCAGAATGCGATGTGTGAAGGAAATCGGCAGGAATTTTTGTAATTGTTCCTATCTATGCTGTTTTGCATTTGAGTATAATACTAGAATTAATTGTAATAAATCATTGCAAATGAGGTTTGGGAACAAGCCAATTTGTACAGGAACATCTATGGGTGAGTGCCAGTTAGGGGTAGTAATGGGAAATAGGATGGTAGTGGACGAAAGTGAGTGTGTGGGGGGGTGAAAGAGTTAAATTGGGAGTAGGAGGCTTGGGAGGAAATGAGGTAAGTGACAGCCGGGGCTTAACTTGTTTTGTGTGAGTGTAAAAGGGTAAGGGATCAGATTTTGGTGTGTACTTGCTATGTCAAGTGCTACATTCAAAATAACCTGTAGGTATTTTTGAGAGCAGGTAGGCCTTGAGGGTTAGTCATACACGCTGGTGCAAGGTGAGTGAGTTAATGTTTTTTTTTTGTGCCCTTTGCCCATTAAGTATGTTCACTGATGGGGTATGATGGGCTGGTTACAGATTCTGGATAAGGGGAGGGCCTGTTGTGCAGTTGCTTTGTTGTTAATTAGGGATATGGTGAGGGGGTTTCGGCTGCTGTTGTTCAAGTTGTTAATGGCCTTGGGATTTGTTTGCTGGTGTTTTTTGCCTCATGGTCAGGTGACACTGCAGCATTCTTCAATAGGATCTTTTGTTGTTGAGGAAATTGACGTGGGGTTTGGTTTTGAATGGCATTCAGGTGATGAGTTATCGGTTACATTAGAGATGGTGATGTAGTGGGAAAGGTGAGCAATGTAGTAGCTTCAGTTGCTTATCTATGCTAGGGTGTATTAATAATATGGGGAAGTTTGATTTTTGCAGCTCACTTTATGTGAGCAGAGTGTTGTACAAAGGAAGCATTCTTTGGTGTAGTAGCTCATTCCTGTTTCCATACTTTCTCTATGGCTTCAAAGCACCTTCTTTGTGGGCTTTGTGGTGCCCACGAGTAATGGCTGTTAGTCATGCATGCCCGTAGCACAACTAATGGTTGAGGGGGATGGGACAGGGATGATTAGGGGCTGCTGTTTGTAAAATGTTGAAGGTAACATTTAAGATCACACTGATCGAACCCTAAGCTTCCTTACAAAGTATTGCCCATTCCTGAATGTACATCTTTTATAGCTAGCAGTTCTAAAGTTTACAGCAGAAGAGTTCTAAATCCTGCAAAAACTGCTCGTAATGTTTTTTTTTTCAGAACATGTCAATAAGCTGAGACTTATTCCGGGGGATCAGGTTGGCATCATTTTTTGGTGGTTTTGGAAGCTCAAGGAAGGGATGGTTGAGAACAGGTTTGTTATATGTCTGTAGGTACAGTAGTTACCCAGCCTGGATCTCCATGTTTTGCGTTGGTGATAATCTGGGTGTCAGCTGCTGGATGGAGAGGAGTCTTGTGTGCGCATGCTGCACATTTCTTCAGGTGGTTGCCTTTTGTGATTTTGGGATGGCACGATCTTACAGTTCAGAGTGGCATCATTGTGGTTTCATCTTTTTCCTTTGTTTCCCTGTGGTTGTACAAGACACGGGCCGAGAAAAAAAAAATATTTTGTTGTAAATGCCCTTTGGTGGGGATGAGTGTTTGTCTGCTCATTTGGCTTAATTTTGAACATTCAGGACCACAGCATAAAGTATTTTGGTGTGGACAAATGTATTTCTTGCATTTATGTCCCTCATGAGTAGATTTATTTGGGCTTGGTTTGCCCTGAGATTCATGTGCTTGTTCAGGTGGAAGAGTTGTTGAGTTCATGTTGTGAAATGATAGATTGTGATCAGTTTTAGAGGTTGAGTAGTCTTGTCGCAGAATGTCCAGACTTCACCTCATATTTTTAGTTTGTGGAGTTATGGCAAATCTTTGATGTTTGAAGGTCCTACATAGTGTCAAATAGGGGTAAATGTTCAGAGTTTCAGACTTCATCTCTTCAGAGCATACATAATAATGCAAACTTGCTACTCTAGCAACTTTCACCTGCTATGCTAACAGCTTTCTATGTTTATAGGTGCAATATTTAAAAGTAGTATTTATTGTTTCAGACAAAGTTCTGCAATCATTGCGAAGAGCTGTGCAGCTGATTATAGTCATTAGCAATGGCACGCACTCTAACATCAAACATCATAGCCTTTCAGCAATCTATGCTAATACAACTCCTATTATGCTAATACCTTGCTTATTTTGTAGGAGTGTTGTTGCAAATTGGTCCCTATATTTTGGGTCTTTGCTCCCCATTAAGGCTTGGTTGGGGTTGATTCCTGGAGCAAAGACGTAGAGGGGTATGTATAGATGCTCATCAGGGAATGGTGACATTGCTGTAAGTGGGGGTTTCAGCAACTGTACCTTTCAGCTGTGCAAAATTTTCTGGCTGTCTTGGCTTTGCCTCATAGTTTCAGTCTACTTCAGAAAGGCTGCTAGACATTTAAAGTTCAGATGTGCCCATTCAGAACAGTCATGATATTACAAAAGTGGTTCGTCTAGCAAGGTTTCAGTTGCAGCTGATATTTAAAATTGTCTCTAGGTGGGTCTTTTGTTGAGGGGGAAGCTCCATTATTTATGGCTGTGTTTGGGAGGTCTGCTGGCAGCATAGGTCAGCATGCTGGAATGTAAAGGGCCAATAATTATTTTCCTTCAGAGTATTTACAGTTGTCTTTTATTTTGCAGATGGTGGAAGTGTACAGTTTCCATCAGCTGGTGGCCCAGGGGAAGTGGACTCAATGAGTGATGGGTGCTGCAGTGGATGTTTCAGCCACTGAAGTGGTATGCAATGAGATCACAGATGGCAGAAATGCAGAGTTTGCATCAGAAGATGGCCCGAAAGAAGTGGACTCCACAGGTGATGGATGCTGCTGTGGAGGGTGTTCCAGTCACTGGAGTGGTGTGCAATGAGGTCACAGGTAATGATACATTGTTAAGTGTTCATTTAGGCATGTTCGAGTTGTTGTGATTTGGGAGTAGTGTGGGGACAGGTGAGGTTGAGGTAAATCAGGGGCAGAATGAAGCAGGTCGTTAGGTTTGATTATGGGGAGTTTGGGGTCATCCGCAGGTCAGGTGGAGTCACAACAGCAAGAGGTAGGGCCGGACTTTGGCAACCAGCCGGCTGATTGGTTAGCTAAGCAGGACCTGGAGCAAGGGAGTGTGAGGGTCTTTTCACCTCTTCACATACTGTTTTTAGTTAAAGAAAAGTTCTGGAATAGGGAGTATGTCAATATTTTGCATTAATTTATGTAGCTGGGGTTCAACATTTGAGGAATCAGAAACTGTAAGCAGTAATGACTTTGGCGGCTTTATTGGCCTTGAGGACAGAGGAGGATAGGTAGACTGTGGCCAAGGACATGGGACAATTGGGTGTTAGGCTTCATTTATTATATGGCAGTTTGGTTGCAGAAAGATACATCCTTGGACTTAGCAGTCTTGGCTTATTTTCTCATGATCTGTGAGGGACAGTATCTGGGGGGGCTGTTTGTGGTAAGAGCAGAGGATTTGAAAGTGGAAAGCAGTGGTTCAGTCACTGTGTTGGGATGTGAGACATCCTGACATCTGTTTAACCACTATTGTAGATTGCCTGGGAGTTGTTAGCACAGAGATTAAGTTAAGGGGGGTCAGTACTGGTGTATGCTGGACTTTAATGTGGGGTGTTGCTCATGGGTAGCATGTAGGTTTTTGTACACTTGTTCGAAGTGTGTGTGCATTCAGCTTTGCAAGTGGAGGGCAGGAAGGCATATTGGTTAACAGCAGCCTGAATCAGGTGGGTTACCTTTATTGTTTCCTTGATTACAAGGTAGTTAGGGTAAGGCAAATTTTTTGGGGCAGAGAAGGGGTGTGTCTTTACGTGGGTCAAATGGAAAACTGGGGGATACATTCTTCCATTAATGCACAAGTATTGTGTCAGCTATTCAGGCAATTTCCTGATTCAGCAGTTACAGCCGAATCAATAGATGGGTTTTCTGAGGGATTTTCTATTAAGTCAGGGGTTGGAGAAGAAGGGTTATTTGTAGGAATCTGCATTCATTGCAGGGGAAGGAAGAGATTTTGGAAGGCGTCTGATTGATATTCCTCCTTCCAACAGCTTTAAACTTTTCTCCATTGGGGTTGGTTCCTACGAAGTCAGCAGTGACTTTCATGTGATTCACCATTGGCCTTATCCTAAGGGAAATTCTGTGTATGATTTTATTTCAGAAGCTGATGCAAAAGTCAGTTATGCATCTTTGGATGATGTAGTGCAGGTCGTTTGTGAGCTTATGGACCCATGGTTGGTGAAGGTAGATACTGAATTCATTTTTCATTTATTACCAGTTTGAGAGGATGAGTGGCTGTTTTTGGGCAGGGTGATTGGGTTTACATTGATGAGCTTATGCTGATGGGATGCTTGGTGGTCTGTGCTACTTTGAGAGGTTAAGCACTGCATTCCATTGGATTTGGCAGCAGTGGGAGATAGCCAGAGTTGGTGAAGGGTTTGATGGAGCATTGGAAGGTATGCATGCTTTTTTTGGGGGGGGGTGAGAACCTGGGTATTCCATTAGTTAGGTATTTGTTAGAAGGCTCAAGCAAAGTATTGTTTTCTGGAGTTTGTGGCTTTTTGTTGAATGGGGGAAGGGATGCAAACATCATTGGGTGATTTAGCATTGTGGATGTTTTCTTTTTGAGTGGTTTAATGGTATGACTTTTTGTCAGGTGGATTGGTGGATTGGGTTATTCAAGGAATTTGTAATTGTTTACAGATGTGCAGGAATTATTGGGATGGGAGATTATTTTATTTGGGTGGGGGATGTTTTGTGGATTGTTGGCCAGCAGCCTGGAAGTATGATTAGAGTAGGGATGTTGTCTGTTGAGCTACTTCAAATTTGACTGGTGTTGAAGGTCTAGCAGGAGAAGTTGTAGGGGAAATGGTTAATTTTCATTCAGTCAATATTGCAGTGGTATGAGAAGTGGTGCTGCCAGATGAGGTGTGTCAGGTTGGCTTGGAATGATCAGATGCTTCATACAGGAATCCTGGGTAGCTTTTAAAAGGAAGGCATATGGTAGGGCTTTGCAAGATTTGTTAAATGTTTTGCAGCTGTCTGAGGAGGAAAGAGTTTGGTGAGAAGTACTGTTGTTGAAATATTTGGTTTAGGCATAGGAACAAGTGAAGGCAGTTTAGTCGGTCAAGGTGGAGTTAGCTGCAATTACTACAGTGACACATGTGGCAGGGTTATGTGATTTTACTAATTCTTGGACTTTGGTTTGTATGTTGAAGGGTTGGAGTAGTACTGATAATGTGAAGGCTGACAGACGATGGCATTGAGGTATTTATATGATATGGCATTGGGATGCTGATGATACAGAGAAGATGGGGTACACCTAAATGATTTTGGTTTGGACCTCTTTAATATAAACTTAGGTTGATTTTGGAGAGTTTGCTGAAGGTTTTGAGTGAATGATGGGGGAACAGTCTATGTCAGGCTTGTTTGTGGAGAAGAGGGGCAGGCTTGTCCCTCTTGGTGTTCCTCCTTTGATGTTGGATATTTACTTCAATGAGTTGGGGAATGAAAGTGAGCAATGGGATGCTGTTTGATAAGAGCATTATCTGAATTCTTAAATATACAAAGCTGGATGCCAGTCATCAGTGAACTTTTTCTCTCTTTCACACTTGAGACTGTGCAAAAAACAAAATGTATGCTGAGAAATTGAACCAGTTAGTGCCAATCTGAATCCATACACCATTTCTATATGGTGAACATATAGGAAAATGCTGGAAGGCATCCTCCATATACAATGCTGTAATTCTCTCAGTTTGATGTATTAAGTGGTATAGGTCATTTAGAGATTGCATACACAACTTATTCGATGAGCTCTATTGTGATATTTCATTTTTTTCTTAACAACTACAAAGAATGTTAAGTATGACCTTTTTTCCTTTTTGTTTCATTGATACCCACTGTATTGTTTTCTCTTTCAATAGTGTCAAGGCTATATCTAGGAATATACATATATATGCTCTTTTCATACCTCTCAACCTGCAAACATTTAAAAAGAGGTACAAAGATCCTTGAAAAGTAGACCATCTAGCCAAAAAATCTGGACAACTAACTGGCATAAAATGTAAATACCAAATAGCACATAAATATTTTCACTTCCAGGAGCAAGGTGGGATGCTGCTCAGAAACACATATTTAAAAAAACAGAGAGTGACAAAAATGATGGAAAAATGTGATAACATAATCAAAGGGACTGCATACAATCTGTAGACTTTAATTGGCTGACTGCATAAAATCTATAGACTTTAATCAGCTGTATTGTAAAATTCCACAACACAATTTAAATTACTTTTGCTTTGGAAAAAAAGGACATGTAAGATGTGTGTCCTCTGTCTTGAAATTATTTGTGCCAGTTATTATGTTGAGCATGTAGGGTGGTTTTCTGTGAACTAAACAGCTTCATAAATTATGTGATGAGCGGGTATTCAAACGATTGTGTGAAGGGGATAAATCAAGACTGAAAAAAGGGGATTATCCCAAAAATAGGTACATCATGTACTAAAATAAATCAGGCATGGAAATAGGGAAGTTCTTTGAAAACAGGGGCAGTTGAGAGTTCTTGGTCTTTTATACATATTCCAGTACAAATTCTGCATCACAAATCTGATGCATTTCCTGATGTACCCAAATGCTTCTGTAATTTGCAGCCTTGTTGTGTTCTATAAAATAGTGTCTTTGGATTAATAAATTCCTTGCATAATGCAAAAAGGTATATGAATCTTTTATTTTGCAACCGTCATGGTTTCCCTTTATAATTCAGTTCTCCATGAAACTTCTGAAGAGGGTCAACAAACAAAAAAGCAGTGACTAATGTGCAAACAGGACCTTAGACTTAATGTCTTCATTGACGCTGCTAATTAAAAGTCAGACATACCTCCATTATAAGGAGTTGCTACTGTCCTCATTATGGCATCCAGTCCATCCTAATGCATTTAGGTACATGTACCTTTCTCTGTCTCTCTCTTAATCTCTCTCTCTCTCTCTCTCTCTGTAGCACAGACTAGTTTAAATAAATATTCTTTCAACTTTGCATTTAGATAAGGTTAGAATTGTCTTCTTCAGTGATGGAGATATGATGCTGAACCATGTATGAAAATGTTTAAATCTCTTCCTTCAGGTGTGGAAGACATATAATCCTTTTATCAGTTGGATTCTTCATATGTTGGTAAGTAGTTAAGGTAATCATATTTCTTTATTCTTCAGCAAGATCAAGTGAACCTGTAAAAGGATCTGCTATAAAATTTCTAAACAAATATTGTCAGCCCGTAGGTGTTCTATATAATCTGTACAGCCTCTGTTGCATTTTTCAAGAGAGGAGCTTGTGAGACATGAGCTTTAATCTTAGCTAATGTAAGCTATCTGAAGACCTTTAAGAATAAATCTTCTGATTTAATAAATCTGCTGTTAATTTTCATTAACTAGAGAGTAGGAGATGCACCATATACCTCCGATCTATACATTCCAGTAAGTAAGTCATTTCCCAACAGTTCTTACCCTTAATGGAGCAGAGGACAAGGACTATTAAGCAGTACATTTCTAACTTCAAAGGTAATTCCATTTGCACCATGTGAACAAAAAAGCTTTAATTAAAGATAAAGAAAATGTTAAGGATACTTAAACTTTACTTTTTTTGAAGAAGACATAGCAGGGGTTGAAAATGTCTAGGAGATGCAGAAGTTTCCATAATGAATTATTGTTGGAGGACTTTATAAATGGTAAAGTGTCTTAACTAAGATAATTGTGCCTGTGCCACAGTCTACTCTACTTGAATGTATTCTGCAAAGTGTGTCGTTCTGGAGTGAGAATCTGGACTTGGCATTAGTACCTGCAATGGTTAGCGGATAGATGTACATCTTGTTTGCATACATAATAAGGAAGAATTCTTAGTCGGCATATACAGATCAGTAGCAGGGGACTTGGCAGAGTTGGCAGTGTACCTACTGGGTGCCCTCCAGACAAGTAAAAATCAGTCGGAAAGGCAATCATTTAATGACAGCTAACAAGATGTTTCACTTTCTTAAAGAACAGTTTTACAGTTTACAAGCTGTCATTATACCTGACTGTCTATATGAGCAAGCCTGATTAACTCTCTGCCCTGTTTTGAGGCAGATAGACATCTAAGTCATTTATAAAACTTATTCTATACAGTTGTTGCCCAGAGCAGTTGCCCCATTCATCCTATCCTTGCTGAAACAATGGGTAGCAGTTAGATTTTTTCCTCTTGTCTGTAGGACTCTGACATATGTTCTTTGTTATGAAACTTGAACAAAGGTTTCCTGTTTAGTACATTTGCCATGTGTTGTGGCTGAGTGAGAACTTAACTTCTTATTGAAAACATGCTTATGTAACACATGGAGCATTCTGCTTATGTTCTGAAATCAACAGAGAAATAACAATGTTAAAGAGATTTGTGTAATGTGTTTGTTACAGTGATGTTCTTACACATGAGCCTTACTGTTATAACTAAGCAAAGCTTGTGATATTGCACAAATGGAAGCCATCTGGTAATTGTATCACAATGTAAGTAACAGCTTTAAAGGATGTAGCTTACTACCCTCTGCCACACATGTGGTCACATACCTGTAAAATATCTCTGATTTTCAAGAACATCATTAATTCAATTTCAGAGGTTTTCTTTGCCCCACATAAAATTTTGGATTTGGAAGCAAAACAGTAACAGTTAATGTTATGAAGCAATTTCAAACAATTTATAGACATAATTTTTCAGAAAATTTGTATTAATATATATCATTTTGTCTAACAGCTTTCCTAGTTAATACTGTGAAAATTTAAAAAATGTCCTGATTTTGAGAATTTATCTCTGATTAAATAAATACATGAATACAGTTTAAAATTCTGAATAAGAATCAGAAGCAAATCATAATACTGTTCAATCAACAACTTCAAAACTGTCATAGGCCTTGGACTGATACAGTAAAGCTCCCCATGTATTACAAAAATAGGATTATAAACACTCTCAAGGAGAATTACTTGACATCAAGCATCTTATAATCTACATGTCATTGGAGATGTAATCATAGCTGTCAATGCTTTTCTCCTTCAGTTTTCCAATGTAGTTATAAGGTAAGATTACAAAAGATCCAGGGTAATAGGTAATATTTTGGAGGACATCTGCTACCCCACATTTCTACCCTGAACCTTCTCCTTTATTCTCCCCCTGGAATGAAATTGATCCAGTCACCACAGATTACTTTAATAACATAGAAGACTCGGCTTTATAAATAGCATGCTAAGCCATGGACAGGTAATGCGATTTTAAAAATATTCCATGTTAATAATCATGATTACCTATTTAAGGTGCAGTCCTAATTTGGTCAGTCTCAAATTGCAGCCCCTGCAAATGTCAAAGAAGGGGATTCCAACAGCACCACTTGTATTTCAACCACACAACTGCAAGCATAACAAGGAAAACTATCATGTAAGTAGAAGTAATGCTGAAACCCAATGGCTGCCATGCATGGTAGTGTACAGTCATGAAGGAGACAATTTACAGTTGTAAAATGATTTTTCTGCCATCTCATATATGGAAAGGGGGTGGCTACAAACAGAACTGTACTACAGCTAGGGAGTTTGGCACTCCTTGCCTCACTCACATTCATATTCCAGTGCTGTCACCAGTCCTGACAACCCTAGGCCATCAGAAATCAAAGAACCATTAGCAACAAATAAAACCTTGTATCAATGTTCCATTTGGAAGAGAGAAAAACATTATACCCAGTAACAGAAAATGAAAAAAGAATCACAAGTAATCCACAGTGCTCAAACTGCGTCTGGTATCTGATCTGTGACTAGAAGGTAACAGGACAAATGTAAATGACTACCATGTTTTAGCACAGAAGATATCACCTTAGCTCCTAGATCTAGGAGAATGCTTCTAATCCCCTCCCAGCAGGAGGCATAAGTCATCTAGTGGAATTTTTTAAAAGTTGTTTTAAAAGTTTATTGAAGGCAGTTAAGTAAGCTGATAGACATTTTTGTTCTGATTTTATACCAGTTACAATTTTGTTATTTAAAGGCATTCTGAGGCTACAGAAGGAGGGTCTATAGGTGCTGAGTGGTGAAAAAAGAAAGGGTAAAGAAATAAGTGGAGTAATCCCAGGGCTTGGAGTTGAGAGCCTTACTTGAATAGTCTAAACTGCCCAAATAGGATTCCGAACTCAGGCTCTTGTGAATCCTCCCATTAGGTTTATAATTCATTAAGTGTTTGTTTTGGTAAAAAAGGCAAAGACTTACTACAGCTTACCAAATGAGGTATAAAATACTTATATTTGCTAAGCCTCACATTATACTATCAGACAGGAAAGCTTCATGTTCCAAAGAAGTAGTATGAGTTTTTATCCAAAGATCTTATGTAAAGATTCACATACAGGGGACATTCACCAGAGACAGTGTTGAAAGCTAAGGCTAAAGCCAATGAAACATCAGGGAGTGAACTTATGTCATATAAGGTAAAAACATCTGGTCAGTCTCCTGTGTTATCATTCATTACCACATATGGTTCAAATATGGATCAGTTACACAGGATTATTGATAATTATACAATTCCTTCCCTAAAACGTGCACGCTGATTGGCCAGCCCAACCAGCGTGCCCGTTGTAAATCCCTCAATATACTAACAGAAAAAGGTCCGGTCGCCCGGACTTTTTCCGTCAGTATAAAACACTGTCTCACTATGTTAAAAGAGTTTAACATAGCGACACAGGTTTAAAAAAAGCAACGGAGATCTCTGTTGCTTTTTTTAAAGCTGTCTCGCTATGTTAAACCCATTTAACATAGCGAGACAGTTTTTAAAAAAAAAAAAGCAACGGAGATCGCAAGATCTCCGTTGCTTTTTACTGTTTCGCTATGTTAAATGGGTTTAACATAGCGAGACAGCTTTACAATAAGCAACGGAGATCTCCGTTGCTTATTTTAAAGCTGTCTCGCTATGTTAAACCCATTTAACATAGCTAAGTAAAAGCAACGGAGATCTTGCGTTCTCCGTTGCCTTTGCCCACAGCTCTGATGTACTGCGCAGGCGCAGTACATCAGAACTGCCGCAGAATACCAGACAGCTGCGGAAGGGCAGTAAAGAGGCATTATACAATGCCATTATTTAAGAAAAGTAATTATTTCTTTTCTTAAATAATGTCATTGTATAATAGCAATAACCCACTTCTGGGTGTGGGTAATGCTGGATTTACCCACAGTTGGCTTTGTTTGGTCCCTCAGGCTTCGCCCTCGGGACCAAATCACGCCAACCGTGGGTAAATCCAGCATTGCCCACACCCAGGCTTGGGTTATTGCTATAATATTGGAATTTACTTAGAGCAGAGAGTGAGTTAGCTAATCTTATTCCATCTCCCTGTAGACTTATCTACTTATTTATTTATTTTTAGAAAAGTAAAAAGCATAGAAGTTTTTTTTTGTCTAGATATAAGAAACAGATTCAACCAAGGTCAGTTGCTGAACAAAGTACATTACATGGTTAGATTTTGATGGGATGGTCTTCATGTGGCTCCTGTTTGGCTTGTCAATATATTATTAAAAGTAAACAGTTTATATCAGCTAAGAGATCAGAACCCTTTCATATTAGTCAGGTAATAACATGAAGGACCAAACTGGTTATTTATTTAGTTGTTTCTAATTGCTTTCTATTTATGTGGGGAAAACTTCATGTTAATTTAGAACCAAGGTTTATGAGCATTTAAGTGATACCAGGAGTTAAAAAGAAACATATGCCCTACAGAGGTAAAAAATTAAATATCCCATTGCTTCTTTTCAATTTATGGGCAATCATAAGATTTATTTTGCCATGTGCCAAATAAAATGGACTGATAATGATGTCTAAATGAAAAAGAAGGGTTTATATTACAATGTTGAACTCACAGGAGTTCGAACATTGTAATATCAAACCCAAACATTCGAAATACGAAAATAGTGAAGCCACGGCACACAGATTTTTTTTTCCTAGGGAAAAATTGGTAGGCCGGTTTCAGGGCTTTGCTATTTCCTCCACTGTGGTGCGATCTCAGAGTTGATATATTTAAGTAGGGGGGTGTGGGGGGGCACAGCCCCCCCATGATGAGTGGTGTGTGGGGGGGTGGAGCCCCCCACTTTAGTTTAAGTTTAAAGTGTATTTTTTTTTTATCACAGAACAGCGATTCTTTTTCCTGGGGAAAAAAAAAATCACTGTTCTGTGTTTTCGCTATCATTGGATTTCAAACTTTAAGGTTTGATACTGCAGCGTTCAGACTCCTGTGAGTTCAATGTTGCAATATAGACCCGAAAAAATAAACTTTTTGATAGTTACACTTTGAGCCCTGCTTAGACCTGAATTAAATCACCAATTTTAATGATGTTTATTACATTTGATCTGGATATTTAGTATTTATTATTTTGAAACTTTAATATTAATGCATATATTCAACAGGCAAGTTTTGTTATGAATCAAAGGTTTGCTCTTTTTTATATCCTATTCTTTCTTGTCATCCATCTGACGTATTAAGTTGAGTTCTGTTTCACCTATAAAATGTGCTTTCGGTTTAAGTTGGAATATTACATACTGAGGAAGTTGGGGGTATGCACCAGAATTAGTTTATGTGTTAAATCTCCTTTGGAAATAAAATCTGTTTTACTTGCAATGCTTTACGATTTTATTTCACCCATAAGTGCTGACATTCGTTGTGGTTTTAGCCTTTTTACTTGTGGAAGGATGAAAATGAATGTTTTTGCTTCTAAGTTGATGTCACACTCAGCAATATGAGGAGGATTGATTGGAGGTTCCTGCAAAAATAGAAGCTGCTTTCCTTGAGGTAAATCTTACACTGAATGAGAACAATGTAGTTTATCAAGCAGAGATTAAGAGGCAGTATTCCTATGTAGAGTAATTTCCTTTGTATCAAATCAGCAGGCAGTACTCTTTTAGGTTCCACACAGGCTGAGTAATGCAAATTGTCTTACCACCATATGACACTTTCTTCTGAAGAGTCTGAGTTAGCTGCTCATTTCTTGGAAACAAAAATTAATTCACTGAGAGCATCTACAAAAGGTTTAAAAAAAGATCATGTGAACCAGTCTGGGACTCTGCCTTGGACTCAAAGTGAATTTTAGATGCCAGACTCCAGTGATCTTATCTCCATCTTTTCAAGTATACAAAATATCATTTGATGCATGGAAACATGTGCAACTAGGTTTGCTGTTGCCTGCCTTTATGTGCTTGAGCTCATGATTCATTACTGAAATCCTCTATTCATCTTTGGAAAGTGGTGCATTTCCAATTGTTTTGAAAGAGGTCTGTCCAAGAAAAGGGTAAACTGACTGATGATTTTGATATCTAGTACACGAGCTTTAGCCTTCCCTTCATTGGTAAGGTTAGTAAGAAAGTAGCTAACTCACAATATGATTTGATATTGCTTGAATAGTGAGCTTATGATCCATCCCAGTTTTTTATCCAGTGGTGACATAGTATTGTGACTGCCCTCAGTAGAGTCATGACTGATCAACTCATGTCTTGGCATCAGCATAGTTACTACAACTTGCTTCTTCTTGATCTCTGCTCAGTATTTGATGTAGTTGGCCACAAAATCTTCTTGGATCATATTTGAACATAACCACATGGCTTCATGTACTGTCTTAGACTGGATTACCTTATATCTCTCTGAGAATACTCAGAAATGTAATTTGTGGTGTATACTCTTTATGCAGTTACTGTATCATATCTGGTGACCCATATGCATTGATTTGGGAATGTTAATGCTTTTCTGTGTAGTTGCTTCCACTGGGATTGATCATTAATGGGAGAGGTTTAGAATACCATTGCTATGCTGATGATACTCTGGTTTACTACTTTCCTCAGGATGAAATGTATTTTGTGAGGACTCAGTATGCATCCAGAACTGGATTTATTTATATATTTATCTTTGTTGACCTGGGAAAGTCCAACTGGGATAGATGCACTTTTTTCAGCAGAAGTCCAGGAAGAAAAGCTCCAATACTCACACAGATAGGTACTGTATAATATATTTCATTTTTTAGATTGTATATAGTATTGTCATCATAGTTACATACACATAATTATGTGTAATAAATGGCTAATGTTAACCTTGTATCATATGATTTGTGACTATAGGAAGAGGAGAAAGCAAGAGATTACCTCTGCATGTGTGTAAGGTTTTAGCAGATAGAAATACAAAGAAAAACAAGGGGAGACAAAGATTGACATTTAGGTTGACATTACTGTGGTATGATGAGGGAGAATGAGCATTAAATGGAAGTAGGAAGTTAAGAAATATAATTCATTAAATGTTTACAGTAGTAGAAGGGAAAGTGTAAGAATCAGCATATGGGAATTTAGTACAGAGCAGCTATTGTTTTGTCATAGGTATTGCAGCTTGTACTTTCTTCAGGATTGGAAATCATATGGGTGTACAGCAAAAGCAAAGCCAGGTGGCATGCAGATAGTGCTTGGCATAGTTTTAAAGCATTTGTTGTTTTCTTTAACCTTTAACTCTAATGGGATATAGTTCCACAGTTCTGAGATACAGTGAGACTAGAGTGAGTTTCCAACATTTTTTCTGAGTTAGTTATAGCTATGAGAGATTTCTTATTGGAGCACTTTTCTGTGTTGCTGTATGGTAATAATATGCATTTTAGAGAGGGGTAACTATCTGGTTTGTAGATAAGTGGGCAATGGTGAGCTGAGAGTAGGTTAGCTGATTTGCGAGTTCTAGCCAATTTGGGTCCTTTAGGGTTGTGTAGTGGTAGGTTTTAAGAGAGGAATATGTGGGGAATCTTATTTTATTATAGAATGTATAAAGTATGGACTTGAGGGTATTGTTGAGATTAATGACAATAGGTGATGTATACAATAGAGATAAAAGTAGGTAAGTTGCTGCTATGGATTTTCCTGTGGATACTGTAAGATATGGATTTGCTCTGTACAGGGAGCCTAGCTTTTTGTGTGTATTTTTGATAGTTTGGAGAATATGTTGATCATATTTGAGTTTGTCATCTAGGAGTATTCCAAATAATTTGACTTCTATTCACGGTTTTAATTTTAATATTGTCAGATGAGACAATTTGGAAATACTGTTTCTGAGTATTACACTCTTTAGGTAAAAAGAACATTAATTTAGTCTTTTTTGCATTTAGAAGTATATCTGCATTGCATTGCCAGGATATGACAGATGAGAAAGATTCTTGTGTGATTTCCTGGAAGATTTGTAGGACTGGGGCAGAGCAAATAAGGGTTCCATCATCTGTATACTGAACTATATTTGCTTTTTTGTGGCAGTATATAGTTTGTTTACAAATGTATTACATAGAAGTGGACACACTATTGATCCTTCTGGGACTCCAATTATGACAGGAAGAAAAGAGAAGAATTCTTGTTTGACTTTTACTAATTGTTGTCTGTTTGTGAAAAATGAAAGTATAAAACTAGGAGGGATGTGATTGATTTACTTAGACCTAGGGAGGAGAGTCCACTGAGACTAGGTTTCCACTTTTTCTATTATGGTTGATAGTAACGGTAAAATTAATAAGAACAGTAAATGTGCTATGACTGGGCAACAACATGTTGGGTCACAGAGAAATAATATTATTTTGAGCAAAATATTTGAGGAACTGGGAGTGGATACATTTTTCTAATATTTTTGATAGTAGTGGAAGTATAGCTATGGGTCTATAGCTAGACAGGACAATTGAATTTTCAACTTTGGAGAATGGACTTATGAGATCAATTAATCAGTTTAGTAACAGAAAAGACTAGAGCTTCAGAAATGAGTTTTAGGTACTCTGTTGGTAAGTTGTCTACTGCTAAGTTTGTTGGTATGAATTTTTATAGGTACTTGTATGGTGTTAGTTGGGGCGGGCTGAAAAGAGAAGGATATAGTATTATTATTACATGAGGTTGGGGTAATGATGGTGGTGGGATAGCTTTGTTTAGTTAGAGAGAGTATTAAGTTTATAAACTAGGAGTTAAACTGGGTGGCTATTTTGTCAGGGTTGTTACGAGTTGTTGGTGTGGCAGTAGCTATTTGCTCAGGGTGTAGTAGTTTGTTTATGGAGGACCAAAATAACTTGGAATTGTTTTAGTTTGTCGACTAAAGGTTGGTGAAGTAGGATTTTATTGTCATTGTTTAATAACTTTTTGCAAGATTTCTTAAGTATGTAAAGTTTTGGTAGTTGGATTGGGTTTTGTTTTTCGACCATATTTTCCATGCTTTCTCTCTTTGAAGAAGAATTTGCCTGGTGTCTTTTGTTAAGCAGGTTGCAAGCTTTGACCTGGCTTTCTTATTTCTGAGTGATGCATGGCTATTGAGGATATCTTGTAAAGTATTTCTGAAATGGGTCACAGCATCATCTAGTGGCATGGTCTTTAGGCTATTCCAGATGTAGAGCTTGATTCTGGAGATGAAATCTATTGAATTAATTTATTTTATATTCTGTACTTGTTGTAGGCTATTTGGCTGCATATTTTGGAATGGTTTTTGACAATATAAATGGTCACTGATACTGTCAGCAAAACAACCTAAGGAATTTATGTTATTTGGTTTGTTTGCAAGACTCCAGTATAAGATATATTCCTTGTTTGTGTGTTTATGTATCCTGATTGTATCTTTTATTACTTCTAGAAAACCAAATAGATTCATTGCTGGAGGATTAAGTGCAGTAATCTATAACTCGGAACATCTAAAACTGTGGCAGTGGCTATTTAGTCTACTTTAGGACAGTCAAACATCCTACCTTTAAATCCTATCGTTATATATGGTAGTGATGCTTTGATGACTGTTCACAAGGTGAATAATCTTTGTGTGCTCATTGAGAACAGAAGTTAAGTCTCAAAATCAAGGATCAGTTGTTGACAATTTTCCAGTCCTCGTGTTCCAATTTTAAAATGTCTCACTCACCAATCATTTTAATCATACCTCAAGTGACAGGAGTGGTATATGCCATGTTTTTTCCTCCTCTCATTTACTACAGCTCTCTCTGTCTAGGACTTCCTTACTCAGAACTCAGACCGCAGCTTCTAACAGTTATTGTAGCCCAGTTACTGACAGGCACACATTATTACTAGCATATTTCACCACACTTATGGAGTTTACACTGGCTCCCTATCAAGTCTTGCATTACTTTCAAATGTCTTGTGTTAGTCTATTTGGATCTACATAACAGGCCATTCATATCTGAAAGAGCTCTTGAATCCATACAACCCAGTTAGATATTTTGCATTCCTGTTTGAAATTGGCAGATATTCTACATTTCAAGCTAAATTTTTCTGAGGCTCCTATGTTTTGCTATCAGGCTCTTTATATCTGGAACCTTCTCTCCCAAAGGTTGAAACAGTTTCCCATGCTGGCATATTTTGTTCTTTTTTATTTATTTACTTTGTATTTTTCAATTTTTTTCTTAATTGATGAGGCCTGAAAAAGTTCCTGTGAAGACAGAAACAGAACATTTTAGTTATAGCCTGCAGGGAGCTAAGTGAAGCACACTGCTGAAAATAATGCTACCTGGCCAAATATAATAGATCACAGACCATGCTGATAGGCACTAAATACTAAATATGTGAAGTAGAATGTTAGTTAATGTTATTTTTTTAATATAGTTTGATTACTTTTGTATAAATGTAAATTTGCCTATGTCACAAGTGATAATTCAATAAAGATGTTTTAAAAAAGTGGCATTGTGTCCTTAACTGCAGACAAAATACAAAAATGATGTCAATAAATACAAGTGCCATTTGAGATTATCGAAACATTTCATAAGGCAATAGTACTTTTCCTGTTCTTGCCACAATGTTCAATAATTACATTGTATCTTGCTGCATCATCTAACATATCCTTACTTCACTCTAGTCATTAGTTATCATTATTACAATTATTAGTTCACTCCAATATGAAAAATATATATGTCAAATTTTCCTTTTTTTTAAATCTAGTTGAGATGCCCCTGATTTCATCACTAGATTGACAAGATGCTGTCACAAACTTCTTGCAAGGTTCAGTAAGCTGTGTGTCTGCTAGGCACACAGTGTAGCTGCCAATGCCTAGGATATTTTTTTAATTCCCAAGTCAGGATACCTTCTTTTTTGTCTTTTGACTCTGTATTAGTTCATAGGTTCATAGGTTGGTACTAGGCTATTGGCCCTAGGGCCTATGCAAGCCTAACCATAACAATTCCCTGGATATTTCTTCCTGCAATATTTACTTCCCTGGACCCCTGTCTAGCAGCACAACTGACGTGATCCCCGGGGTGAATTTCCTATCTCCCATCCAATCATCAAGGTTCCTTTTGAAGAGGGCCAAGAAGGCGCTCTGCTTGACATGTATGGGCAGTCTATTCCAGAGTATGGGGACTCTCTGGGTCAGGAACCTATCCCTCCAGCATGTTTTGTTCATTGTGATGACAAGGTTTAGATCACTGGAGCGTGTGGCTCTGAGGGATTGGGATTTCTTTAAGTGGAGCATGTCCAACAGCTCAGGGTTTGACATGGCCTTGTATGTTAAGCAGAGATCACCTCTGAGTAGACGATATGCCACAGAGTATAGCTGGAGTTCTTTTAGATGGTCAGCATATGGCATCTGCTTTAGGCCTGTGATTCTTTTAGTGAGGTATTTCTGTGGCCTTTCCAGCTGTTGCAGATGTCTTGCGAGGTGCATACCAAACAGAGCATTATACTCTATAATGGGTCTAATGAGGGATGAGAACAGTGGGACAATGACCTCCTTTTTTCTGGATGAAAAGCCCTTAGTGATGAGGTTTGCCACATAGAAGGATTTCCTGACTGTTGTGGCGATGTGGTTATCGAAAGTGAGACCACTGTCCACCTGTGTCCCTAAGTCTCTCATCACACTTTCGATGTTTAGTGTCCTGCCACCTATGTGGTAATTCATGGGTACATGTTTTTTTCCAAAGGGGATAACTATACATTTCTTGGTATTAAGCTTGCGCCCATGGCTCTGGCACCAGGCATCTGTTTCATTATGGCCCTTTTGTAGAATATCCACATCATTTGGGTATTCAATAATGGCTCCCAGTTTGCAGTCATCTGCGAACTTTGTTAGCCAGAGTCCCTTAGTGTTGGCCTGTACTTCAGAGAAGTAGATGCCAAACAAGTGTGGTCCCAGGAATGAACCCTGAGGTACTCCACTTGTCACTTGTCTGGAGCTGGATTTGGAGTCGGCTACTTTTACAGTCTGGGTTCTGTCACTAAGCCAGTTGGCAACCCATCGAGTGACATAGGGATTTATGCCCAGCTTAGTAAGTTTATCTATGATTTCAGAGTGGGGGATGGTATCGAAGGCCTTGGCGAGGTCCAGATAGGCTGTGTGGACCACTTTACCCACGTCCACAGCTCTGGAGACTGATTTGAAGAAGTCAATCAGATTCAGGAGACAAGATTGGCCCTTCACAAACCCAAACTGGGTGGGGTCCAGTGTTTGAAGGTTGCCAATGTCTTTGTTTATAAGTTCCATGATAATGCGTTCCATGCCCTTGCAGCTCAGGCTTGTCAGACTGATGGGACAGTAGTTCCCGGGATCCAAGGTGGATCCTCCCTTGTGGAGCAGGATAACTGTAGCTGTGCACCACTCAGTGGGCACGAAGCCTGAGGTGAGGCTATGATTAAACATGACACGTAGGTGAGGTGCCAGTTCATTTTGTAGTTCATGTAGTACACAGCCTGGGATGTCATCTGGTCCCATGGATGCTGTAGTATTCTTAGCTTTGGAGAGTGCGGTTTCTACCTGTGTGACCATGATTATCAGAATTTGGCAATCTTTTGGTATTGAGATGGGCCCTTTAGGGGGTGAGAGGGGGTGAAGTTGGCACTAAATCGATCTGCCAGGATATTGGCAATATCCTTGGGATCAGTATATTTAATAGCATTCTGTTGTAGCTCAGAGCAGATCTGAGCATTGCCATTTAGATTCTTGACATAACTATAGAATGCCTTGTGGTTGTCTTTGGAATCTTTGGCAATTTTATTTTTGTAACTAGCGTTTGAGGATTTTATGAGGGATCTCAGCTTCTTACTGAAGCTGGTGAGGGAGTTTTTTGCATCCTGGGATTTTCATCTTTTATGCAACAGTTTCTTCCTTCTGTTGTATAGTTTGTTTATAGCAGGGGACCACCAGATTGGCTTCCTTTTTTTGGAGAAGAGCATCTTGGTTCTATTTGGGATGGCACGATTTATGCATGAGTGGATGTGCTCGTACAGTACCTTAGTGTAGGATTCTGCAGTCGAACTTCCAGATCCCGTCTGCGTGGGTGTTGTGAAGTTTGTCACTTCTGACTTCAGTAGCATGAAGTTGGCTTTGGAGAAGTTTTTTAAGGAGGTTTCCTTACTGGGGGGTGGGCATGGGATGTGGATGTCAAAGGTGATTTGCTTATGGTCAGACCTGACCAATGAGGGGGTGACCACTGGTGTGGAGCATCTATCGCCCATGTTGGTAATGACCAGGTCTAGGATATTGGAGCCCCTGGTGGGACAATGGATTAGTTGATCCAGGGTGTTGGAATTTATGAATTCCAGGAATCGTTGGGAAAAGGAGTTGGTACCCAAGTAGTTTTCCCAATTAATGGCAAGGTACTTGAAATCACCCAGTATTAGGGTGTTTGGTTGTATCTTAATATTTTCCAGTATGTTTAGAAAGGTGTAGTGAGAATCTTTGAGCATGGTGAGGGATCTGTAGCAAGCTACAATTTGTATTGCAGTCTTACCTAGTGTTAGTTGCACCTGGAGAATTTCAGATGCATTGTGTTGAGTAACTAGCTTAGAGGTGTGAATATCCTTGGTGAATATGGACACTCCTCCACCTTTAGTGTTTCGGTCTTGGTTTTGTGGCTGAAAAGTGTGGTAAGAATTGTAGCCTGGTATTGCAGGGGTGCTCTCTGGAGCCTTGAACCAGGTCTCAGTTACTGCACAGATATCGATCTTCTCCATATTTTGGAATGCCTTGAGAGAGTGCATTTTGAGGTTTAGACTTCTAGCATTACCTTCAGATTTTGCATACTTGTATCTGTTACGGTGGTGGTTTTATCCTTTGAACCTTGCCTAAAAAAGGCACTGTAGGGGTGGCAAGAGCTTTAGCCAGTAACCTGAATCCCAGGGGTGACAGGTGCAGACCATCTCTGGCAAAGCATCATGGTTTGTCGATCATGTCTTCCCAGGCAGACAAATACTGGATCCCCTTTGAATGACACCAGAAGCTTAGCCAATTGTTGAAGTCAATCATTTTGTCCTTATACTGTGGTATAATTCTGGGCGAAGGCAGGATGCTACTCAGGGCTAGGCTCATACCTGCCTAGGTCACATGATCCAAGAGCTCTTCCATGTCTCTTTTCATGTAGTCCACGGAGGTACATCCCAAGTCATTCACTCCAGCATGGACAATGACAGAGTTGTATTTGTACTTGTTGTGGAGTGACTTGAGTGCATGCGTTATGTAGCAGATCCTGGCACCTGACAGGCAGCTGACTGTAATTTTCTCCTTGTTCAGCCTGGTGAGTGGGACATCAGTGTGCCTGACTATAGAGTCACCTATGACTAAAGTGTTGGGAACATTGTCTTGCCTTAGGTGGTTGTTGGGTGACACACTGGTGTTGTGAGCTATGTGTCACTTTGTTTGTGACTGGTGTTTGTTTGTGTTTCGGCTTCGGAGGTCCTTGTTGCTTGGGCAGGTTAATGTTAAGGGCCTCCGCATATGTGGGTTTAGTGTTGCTATGTGTAGGTGTTGATGGTGTGGGTTTTGAAGGGCTATGGATTGCTTGAGCTGTAATGCAGGTGTTAACCTTCTCCTCTTGACTGTCTAGCACAATCTTGGCCGGAGAGAGCTTTGCTTCCAGTTTGGCTATTTAAGTGCATCTCTCGCAGGTTGTAATGTTGGGTGGTAGGAGGAGAGGATTCTCTGTGTACATGAGACAGTTGCCATACTGCCCCAGTATGCCCAGATTCACTAGGTGGATAGGAGAAATCACCAGAAGCTGACCCTTAGACATGCCTGTTTAGGTGCTTTTTTGTAAAGTTTAAGAGCTGTTTTCCCTTACCTTTGCAAGGTACTTTGCAATTATAGGCTGTTTAGTGCCCATGATTAATTTCTCCTTATTGACAAGGAGAGATGAGTGCTTGAATCAGTTTCAGGCTTCCTAGTGCTTTCTTGTAAAGTTTAAGAGCTGTTTCAGTTTTAGCTATAGGCATTTTGGTAATATGGATTATCCTCACTGTCATGTTATGTTTTTATATGTGTGGTTTTATATAGTCATTGTCTATGTAATGTATTAAATGTTTGAGGATCGAACATTGCTGAGCTTATGGTTTCTTGATGTCCAGTTGTCATTTTTGTAAATGTATTCTTTAGAAACTATGAATTTGTATAGGTAAGTATTTTATATGCACACAGGGTGGGCTGCAATTTCAATATGCTGTATACAGTATGACCATGGATACCTCTGAGCAAAATGTATCAATTGAAATCAAGAAAGGTAAATTCCTGAGTCTTTTTTCATATAGAGGAGATGAGTTAAGGGACCTTGAGACTGTAGAGCTGCTGGTTATCAATGACCATGAACACATATGGATTGCTCTAGCAGTGGAAAAGAATATATGAGAAGAAAAAAGTACAGAGTCTGGGTCTATAGCAAAACAGACTCCAGCAAGGCAGTTGGCTCTGTATGGATATGTGGAAAGAGACCAAGTGACTGCAGATAAATGTTCATGCTGATTCACCAAATACATTTCAATACATGACAACAAAACAAAACAAAATCCATAAAAAACACTTTTTATTGAATCTCAGAGTATATTTGCTCACCTACACCCCTTGTGTGTGTGTGGAGGGGGGGGGGGCACCACATCCTCCAGACATACAAGTAGCAACTGCCAAATTGGCAAACCTTCCAACATACCAGCATTTAACCAAGGAAATGTAAAGGTGTTACTGCTCAATCTCAGGATTCTAAACAAGAAGCTCTACTCTCTCCAAGTTCTTCTCACCTTGGAGAATACGGACATCTGTATATTTACCAAGATGTGGTTTAAAGCCACAGAGAGTACCTCAGCAGTGTAAGGCTACAGTGGTTTCCACACATCAGCAATTACAGAGACAGAGACTTAATATGGCGGTTACCACAGACAATGTTCCATACCATATCTGAGCAAGCTATAGGTCACTCTCTATATCCCAATGAGATCCATAGCTCATATTTAGACCTATTGCAGACACTCACCATTCAACCAAATACTATACTCATGGGAGACTTTAATTATCCCTCTATAAACCTGGAATCCTATATGACCCCAAACTTACAGACTCAGAGATTCCCAGACTTTGTAAACACAAATATCTTCGAACAGTTAGTGCATACATTTACTAGAGGTAAAAATATTTTGAACCTGGTGTTCACAAATATGGGGGAATGCTGGCTCCCACCACTGTCGTGCCTCTCTGAGAAGGTCAGACTATAAAGTAGTCTAACTTTGAGATAAGAATCAAGTTTGTAAACCCAAAAAAACCTATAACAGTTAGAAAGCACTCCAAAGCAAACTACCCTTTAATAAGTGATAACCTGGCAAAATGTCAAGCCCTTCCAAACTCAGGTAACATAGCAACCTATACAGAATTATTCACAGCAGCTCTGTCAATGATTGCAAAAAGGCTGCTGTGCCTAACAGAAGTAATCCTAAAACCAACTCAAATCCAAACCACGTTGGTGGAATCCAAAAGTACACAGGTTTTACAACAAAAAAAAAAAGGCATAGCTAAATTAGGAAGTGTAACACCAAGAAAGATAAAAATTGTCTCAGCAAATTGAATAGGCAACTAAGAAAATCAATTAAGGTAAAGATAGCTTCACAGGTAAAGGACAACCATAAAGCCTTCTTTAGCTATGTCCAAAATGTCAAAGGTAGCACACAAAAGTTGGCTGAACTGTTGATAAATAGAGCCACATTCATGGAACCAGGAGATATAGCAAATCTTCTGGCTGACAAATTCAGTGACAACTTTACCCCCATCTTACTCCAACTGCCCCCCAGGAAATACCATCTGATATAACCCCTCCAACTTTCAATAGGGAGCAGGTCTTAGATGCACTAATATATGACATATTAGGTCCACTGGAGTCACTATTGAGCCATAACCCACACACACAATTCATGCCAAGGGACTGGAGAACTGCAAAGATCATCACTCCACACAAAGGTAGATCATTAACAGATTCCAGGAACTGCAGACCCATTAGCTTGACTAGTCTCATATGTAAAGCCATGAAAAGAATTATCATGGAAATGATTAACAATTACAAAGGAGACTTTCTGCAACTGGACCCAACCCAGTTTGGTTTTGTCAAATGTAGGTTATGCCTACTGAACTTGGTGGAATTCATTGAAAAGGTCACCGAGGCAATGGATGAGGACAAAATGGTGCATACTGCCTAACTTGACCCAGCTAAGGCATTTCATACAATACCACACTCAGGCATTGTAAGCAAAGTCATGGAATTGGTTATAAACTCACATGTAACTCACTGGATAGCGAGCTGGCTTACAGACAGGACCCAGGAAGTTAGGACTGGGAGGACCATATCCTCAACGAGGCCAGTACCCAGTGGAGTCCTCCAGGGCTGTGTGCTGGGTCCACTGTTCTATGTTTTGGAATTTAAGGTCATTGCCAAAGGTCTCTGGTTTACGAAGTTTGCAGATTATTGTAAGCTAGTAGCTATCATAGAAACCCCCAAAATACTAACATCTTACAGGATGGTCTAACACAGACAAATGACTGGTGCCAAAACCATAGCTTAAAACTCAATTCTAAAAAATGCATAATAGTACCTTTTTGGAAGCTGTTTCATTAATAAAATACCCCTAAACATAGACACAGTAGTCAGGGATTTGGGGACTTGTGTAGAGAGTAACCTGACTTTCGACCAACATATATCTAAGGTAGTAAGAAAATCATTTAATGCTGCTCAACTTATAAGTAAGGATATGACATATAGGTCCAGGAAAGTCATTGTGCCACTGTACTTAGCCCTTGTTGTACCCATCATTGAGTTTAATGCCCCCCTTCAGTATGTTCCTGAACAAGCACACCCAGCAGCTGCAATGTCCACAGAAGTTCCTCACAAAAAGAATACAGGGTGTAAACACAATGTCCTATGCAGGTCACAGCAAAGTTCTATCTATCTTATTTGGTTCCTACAGACTGCTGAGAGATTATTTATGTCTGACATTAACATCATCCCAGGATCCTGCTCTTATGGCCCATCTGCATATCCACAAAATGAACAGCACCAGAACTACTAGATATAAGGATTTAAACTTTGCTTTTGAGTTTAATAGGACATGTCGGAGGGACATGTATGCATTACAGAGATTCCTCATTCTCTGGAATAAGCTTCTTGTCCATGTGAAGCAGAGCTCTTCCTTAAATCTATTGAAGTACAATCTGGACCAGAGGATGGGAAATTAAAAATTCACCACTCGTCAGGCACCTATATCTCTGATGGACAGAGGCAATCATTAAATTATGCCCTGACTAGCATACACTTCATTAGAATAATCTTTAAGGTACAATAACTCATGAGATGTGTTAGGAATGTGTAGCTAGGCTAATTAAAGCCTCAGTGGTTATTAGCCCAGTACACACCTATGAACCTACAAACATGACAGTGAGGGGAAACGGGCAATGTTCTTCAGACTGACTGTGTTTTTCAGTGATATCACTTTGCTGCATTTCATTAGCTGACCATGTCTTTCTTCTCTTCCCAGTCTCCCAGATAAATTATAAGAAGCAATAAGAGGGACACAAGAGGGTTACAGAAAAGTGGCCAGAATAAAGAAAGCAAAATGTAGCAATGTCCATTATAAGGAGAAAGGAAAGACGAAACAATGATGATGGATGAAGCAGGAAGATCACTGAGAAGACTACATAGAAGCTAAAAGGGCAACATGTGACTTCAGAGAAAGAGAAGTTTAGAAGCAGGAATTAAGACAATTATGATTAAATGAATGAATGCCTTCTTCAGGTATACAAGAAAAAGGAATCTGTGGAGCTAGATTTGGGAGCTGGTCTGGGGGGACATAAAGATAAGGAAGCTAAAGAACTTGAGAAAGATGTATCTACATATTTTCATCAGTGTTCACCAAAGAAGGAGAAAGGAGGTAGTGCTTTGGGCTGGTACACAGTAACAGGGGAAAAGACATAAAGAGGTGATAAAACAAGTGGTAGAAAAAAGCTCTGACAGCCCAAAAAATGAACACTAAGGTACAGGGAATGTGATGCACTTCCACTAAAGATCCTAAAGTGGGTAGCTAGTTATTCTGAAGAACCTCTGATAGAACTTTTCAAAAGGAGGCTTATAGAAGAGATTGCCCCAGACTGGAAACAACTGACAGTGATGCCTTTCTAAAAATCTGGGCAAATAAGTCTGACAATCTGTGCAAGCAGAATAAACTACTTAATAAGTTCAGCATAATTTAATCACAAAAGATTCTATTAAACTAACCTGAGTCACTTAAACATCAGAGTCATTATGGAGGTACACAGGGTTAACACCATGGATGCATTCTGTTCAATACAATATAAAATGATACGTCAGGTTTAAGCTGTAACGGAGAAGTATGCCATGCCATGAAGCATATATTGCTATAATACCTCTCAACATCTTAGTGCAAGAAATCTGGACAAAGCCTGACAAAACAGAGGGATCAAGGCCCAAAAATAGGGACATATTTTAAATATTGTTCTTACAAACTTAGAAAATTGCTAAACTGACATGGTTTGTTTTAGCATACATTTTCTGAAGGATTTGAAGTCTGAAACTCATATATATATATATATATATATATATATATATATATATATATATATGTCATCATTTAGTGACTTCAGTCCTCAGATCATCCCAGTGATTTGCAAAACAACAAATTTTATTAGGAACAGACCAAAATTATGAGCCAAAAATCAATTGCTGTTTTTAAGTCTGATATACAGTTGCTTCACTTGATATGATTCGATACATTGTTACAGCTGGACAAAACTCTTTGAGAATCAAAACTTTTTTTTGTTATTTTTTTAAATAAGCATAACAGTATCACTTCATTGATATTTTCTCTTTTTTAACCCTAAGCATTCCCAAAGAAGTAAATTCCCTGTAGTCTTATAAACTTGCATCAAACTGCTTTATGTCTATATCTAATGCTATGTAGTTCAAAATTCTTAAGTCTCTCCTAATTATTTTGTTGACCTGTGCCCGAAATAATTCTAATTTATTTCCTTTGAATAGTTTTACTTTTGTTTATTTGCAATTTTTGTAGGAAAACTACAAAAAGACACTGAATTCTATTTTGGTCTAATTAAACTTACAAACAAAGTTAACATAACATTTTGATACAGATATGATAAATGTGTTTTGTTGCAGTCTCTTGCCACGTAACTTAACTATGTCCAAATATTTCTACTTAGGCATCTGCTGCTCTGCATTACTGCTATTAGTGTTACAAAATGGATCCTGTTGTCTAGGGATGAAGGTCATATCTAAGTCTATAACAGTTAAGACTGTGCACGGGTTTGTTCTCAGGCAAAGTTATTTGCGTATTTTTAGTTTGTACTTGTACTCTTCATTTCATACTGGAACACCAAAGGTGGAGGTGTGTCCATATTCATTAAGGATATTTACACCTCCAGACTAGTTGCTCAGCTTAATGCATCCGAGGTTATCTGAGTGCAACTAACTCTGGGCAAACTGCAATCCAAATTTTTGCTTGCTACAGATTCTCTACCATGCCCCAGGATTCCCATTCCTATTTTCTTGATATACTGAAAAATATTAGGGTTCAACCAAACACCCTAATAATGAGCAATTTCAACTACCCCACTATTAACTGGGAAAACTACTTATTTACCAACTCCTTTGCACAATGCTTTCTGGAATTCATAAATTTCAATGCCCTGGATCAACTTATCCACACCCCCACCAGGGGTAATAATATCCTAGACCTAGTCATTACCAACATGAGTGACCGGTGTTCCACACCTGAAGTCGACTCCTCGTTGATCAGGTCCGACCATAAGCTAATCACCCTAGATATCCACATCCCATCCCACCCCCCATTAAGGAAACCGTGGTACAAAATTCTCCAAAGCCAACTTCATGCTTCTTAAGACAGAAGTGGTGAACTTCATGACACCCATGCAGATGGATAATACAGTTACGACTGCTGAATCCTACACAAATGCACTCTATAAGCACTTACAGGAGTGCATGGATCATCCTATCCCAAACAGAAGCAAGACACTATCCTCCAAAAAAAGGAAGCCAATCTGGTGGTTCCCTGCCATAAACAAATAATACAACAGAAAGAAGAAATTGTTGCAAAAGAGAGTAAAATCCCATGAGTGGAGGGGCTCCTGGTCAGCCTCAGTAAGAAGCTGAGATCCCTTATAAGATCCTCCAAAGCTAGCTATGAAAACAAAATCACCACTGATTCTAGGGACAACCACAATGCATTCTATAGCTATGGCAAGAATCTCAGTGGCAACAGCCAGATTTGCTCTGAGTTACAGCACAACGGCATGAAAATTACAGAACCAACTGATATTGCCAAAATCCTGGCAGACTCACCCCCTAAATGGCCCATAAATATACAGGAAGAATGCAGAGTCCCTGAAATTCCAACTACGCAGGTAAAAGCTGCACTCTCTAAAGCCAAAAACACAAATCCGTGGGACCGGACAACATCCCAGGCTGCATTTTACATGAACTTCAGAATGAACTGGCACCCCACCTAAGCACCATGTTCAATGATAGCCTCACGTCACCCATGAACTACCACAAATTGAAAGGTGACAGTCTACATAATCCCAAATGTGTGATAAGAGACCTTGGGACCCAGGTGTACAGTAGTCTCTCCTTTGATAATCACATCGCCACAGTAGTCAGGAAATCCTTCTACATGGCACACCTCATCACAAAAGGGTTCTCATCCAGAAAAAAAGAGGTCCTTGTTCCCCTCTACTCGACACTCATTAGACCCATTATAGAGTACAATGCCCCTTTTGGAATGTACCTCACAAGGCATCTGCAGCAGGAAAGGCCACAGAAGTACCTCACAAAGAGGATTACTGACCTGAAACAGATGCCCTACACTGACCGTCTCAAAAAACTCCAGCTTTACTCCATAGCATATGGCCTACTCCGAGGTGATCTCTGCCTAACATATAAAGCTATGTCAAACTCAGAGCTGTTGGACATGCTACACCTAAAGAAAACCCAATCCTTCAGATCTACATGCTCTAGGGACCTAAACCTTGTCACCACAATAAACAGGACATGCTGGAGGGATGGATTCCTGTCTCAGAGACTTCTCATACTCTGGAACAAGCTACCCATCTATGTCAAGCAAAGTTCCTCATTAGCACTCTTCAAGAAAAATTTTGATGAGTGGATGGGAAATAGGAAATACACCCCGGGGATCACTTCTGTGGCTCTGCTCGACAGGGGCACAGAAAATTAACTTTTTTGGGTGGCGTAAGCCAGGGAAGCTTGTTGGCGAGGCTTACTTAGGCCCTTGGGATGATAGCCTAGTACCTACCCATGAACCTATACAATATATATATATATATATATATATATATATATATATATATATATATATATATATATATATATATATATATATATAATATATATATATATATATATATATATATATATACCAAAATTATCTGCATATTGACGTGAAATATTTCATAGCATACTTATGTCAGACAAGTAAATGCAGAACAGTTAAGGCTTTAGGGCTTTCTGCAAGCACTTCACTACCATAATCCTTATACTCCTCTAATCTGGACTTGTGCTTGCCTGACTAGTTTCTGATGCAGTATTAAGAAATTATCCAATTTAGTAGAAGTGCAGAAAGTGTGACTTTGTAAAGCTCTTTAACCAATTTTAAATGATTTACTTTGTCAAATGCTAAGGAAAAGTCAGGAAAAATACATTTGTTTCTATTTCACACAACACTCTTATCACACTGCTATTACAAAAAAAATGGTTCCAAGTTATTATATATTTCTTCTTCATATAAGCATGTTGATGTATGTTCATCATGCTGGAAGTTTACTTCTCTTAGAAGTCTCTCCAATATCAATCTGTCAATGACTTTTCTTGTGTTTGATCGCAGGCTAATTGGACTGCAGGTATTTTTTCAGTCTTTAGTACCCCTGCCTTTATAGATTAGATTAATGGCGACAAGTTTCCAGTCTAAGATATATTTGCTTTTATACAATTATTTGTGTGGCTAAGTTTTATAGGTTTCACCAAAACCTTCTTAACTGTTTTAAATTCCTATATTTGAAGACCAACCAGAAAAGAACTTGGGGAAAATATAATGCACCCCATATTTTTCAACCATACCTTTTATTAGCTGTTATTACAACTTCAACTCCTGTCTGTTTTAAGTTTGATTCTATACATCTATGTATTTTTATACGAAAGTTAAAAAAGATGGTAACATTTTAGTTTGGGCCACTAATTTTCTTGTTATTTTCAGTAACAAAGTCATTATACTCAAGTCTTATTTTTACTTGCCAGATAAGCTCAAAAAGACATTTCTGTTGTCCTTAGTATTCTAATCAAATCCTCAGTGTAGTTTCTCTGATCGTGTAGAACTCTGTTTTACCAGCTATTCCAATGTACTACTTTTTTCTTTAATATCCCTATTTTGTCCATCCTCTTCTTCTTCATCCTTCCACTTCATCAACTTTCTTCTCTCACCCTGACTAATCAGTAGATAATCTATGATATCTGCTCTTAACTTTCTTACAGTCTATTATATAATGCTGTTTGCTCTATTTTTTTACTAATCTAGCCCTTCCATGTAGTACCTTGTGAAGCATTTTTGTGTGTACTCTGCATTGAATAATTTCTTTCAGCTGTTGTCTGCATAGTCAGAATAGTTTTCAACATAATATAAATGTGAGTTTCCTTATGTATATTGTTTCCTGCTTTTTCTGCTTAGTTTTGTTTTGCAATTTTTGTTTCTTTCTCTGTTCAAATACCTGGACTGAGCCTGAAGTAGGTCCATTTGTGGCCTGCACTCTAGCCCAGTCAACAAAATTAAATTTCAAGAAAAAGAAAGTTTCTTCTGAACAGTCATCAGTCTCCTAGTCATTCAGCCAGTCTTGTTCTGGCCTACTATTTGGCTTCTTTTAGACCTTTGGTGTTTTTCTTTTCTTTTTATCTCTTTAAATACAGCTTTTGGCTTAATGCCTCCATACAACCTTCTTAACAAAAAGAGAGGAAATCAGAGTGGATTGTAATTCTGCAAACAAATGCAAAAGCATTTAAGGAGGGTCTATATTAGACTGCCGAAAGTACACAAACGTGAATCCCTAAAGGCCGTCACATAAAGAGCAAACCACAAGTACACCAAACGTCAATAAGCATGAAATTCAAATTATCAAATTGCCATAGTTGTCCACACCATGTTTAGTAAGGTAAAACATCAGTAGGAGATTCCCTTATCCAGTACCTCACTAATGTAAATGTGCAATAGTTACTGACCTTAGGGTTAGGGTGTGGGTTAAGGTAAGTGCATATATATTAATTTATTTTGTTTGGGTAGGCAGTACGAAGTAGGTGGTGCAGTTGGCCAACTATGGCAATTCGATATTTTGAACTTCGCGCTTATAGACATTCGGTGTTGTTGAGTTTCGCTGTTTATGTGTTGGCCTTTCGGGATTCACGTATGTGAGATTTCAGCATTCCAATATAGACCCTTTAAGGAGCAGAAAGCAAAAGATAGTTATCACATGGGAATAGATGGTCAGGAAGTAAAAGAATGGTGTTCTGGAAAGATATGCTATATAAAGTAAAAAACAAATTAGCTAAAAACAAAATAAAGCATGGACGTACTGCAGTCCCTGAATGGTACAGTGTTTATTTAATCCACAAATCCACAAGTTTAGATAAGCCTTTTTATCCTAGTATAATTACAAGACTTCTTCAGATGTGAAGAAGCATTGTAATTATAATAATATGAAAGTGCTTCCATGGTTTATTTTGTTTTTAATGACCTACTATATGTTTGGACCTATTCAGTGTGTTCATTTGTATTGTCATGCAAGGAGCTGAACATTAGATCCATGTTTTTTGCACACAGTTCCATATTTGGGAGTGTGATGTTTGACAAATAAAAACTGTGGAAGGATTCTAGATTAGAAGTATGGTCTTAGTGGTGGGAGCTTTACTTCAGACCTTCAGGGGTCTATATGATGCTGCTCCAATGAAATACAGTTCCAGTGGCAGAATATATTACAGGTGAAGCCATCCTGAAAAACTCATTACAAAAAAGAATCTAGGTTTATCAATATGGAAACTCTAAACCATCCATGTACATTAAAAGAGGGTAACATGAAAGACAAATCAAATTCTGTGAATACCTAACACAGGGGAATGCCGTATTAGGAAAGTCATAATATAAAATCCCTTTATTAAGCACTAATAAGTCCAAAACTGGTATAATTTATACAGTTCTAGAGACCTTAGTGGGAAAGGAAAGTGACAATTTTGGAGAGGGTGTTGAGGAAAGCAACTCAGATTTTGGAGCAGACTGAAGACAAGAATTGTAAGGGAGGCTAGGAGAGCTCAAATTTTTTCATTTAAAAAGCAAGGTAGACAGGGGATGTGATATGGATTTATCAAACACTATGGGAATATGAAATTATCTTACTTAAAAGGAAGGAGAGGTCTGGGAAATGAAACCATGCCCAGTAAATTAAGAGAACACATCTCACTCTAGATATGAGTAACCACTTTTTTCCTATATAAAGTACTTAAAATATGCAATCAGTCTTAGGACTGCTGCAGACTTGGGATAGAGTAAAGAAGCGGCTGCTTCAAACTTTTTACAATAGTCAGACAAGCTATACAGACTTCCTCATGGAACTCACTCCCTTCTTTTACATTATTCGGGTACTTGTAAATTCTGAGTCCCTTGGGTACAATAACTCTCCCCACACACTCTTGCAAGTAGCTATTATCTAAACACAGAGATTTGTACTTGAACATTAAATCATACAGGTGGTTTACATTACTACTATAGCTGTGAGTATCCTGAACATCAAAATTGTGACTTTGAAAAACATAGTTAGAAAACGATTTGTTCGTATTCAACCAGTTGTAAACATTGTTTCCCCTACCACAGTCCAAATTTGGTGTTGTGACTCCTTCATTATCACCATCAATGTCCACATTCTCATTATGTGCTTTACCACGCGTTCCAGTAATGAAATTGTCTATTCTTGTTTGTTTATTCTTTCTGTTTTAGGAAAGAAAAGTATTGAGTCTTTTGGGATGCTGTGAGCGTTCCCCTTAATCACAACCTTCTAAACGTCAGATTTCTTCCATTGCCAAGTCCTGGGGCTGAGTATTTGGCATGAAGATGTCATTTCCCTGAAGCCACACCTCCTGGTTGCCAGGAAATGAAGAATGGCACCTGGACCTATACGAATTAGTGGAAACAGTATTTTCTTGTGAAGATAGTCTAAATACATTCTCGCCATCACCTCAAACAGTCTGTTGTGCGCTAAGTAAAGCCATAAGTTGTGTCAGCTGTCCCTCCACTCGTGTCAGCCATTTATGCACACTTTCTACAGCACTGGTGTCCTCTCTGGGGCTGCCTATTATGGTCTCAGTCTCAGAGAGCTGGAGCTTTCAAATGTGGGAGATGCTCCCACTGTTCTTATATCCTTCAAGGGACATCAATATTTCTAACAAGAAGGGACATAGAAATAGAATCAAGCACGTTTTGCAATTGTGAAAGTGTAGGGGTGGTATATATCACTGTGTGTGATTCTTGTGAGGCTTTTTATGTTGGAAAAAACACTAGAAAGTTCAAAAGATGTATATGAGCATATGAATGATGTCAAAAACAAAGACGAAAACAATGCCTTGTTTAGACATAGTATTACTTGTCCTTCTGCTAAATTTGTTTTTTTCGTAATAGAAAAAGTGGAAGTGGATCCATGTGGGGGGCCATGGGAGACCACAATTAAATATCGAGAATTGTTTTGGCAACTCAAACTGGATGCTAATAAGAAGTTTCTTTGGATTAAATTACTTTATTTCCCCTGGCCCCTCTCTTGAAACTCTGAGCTGCTAAATTATAATAATATTATAGCAGAATCTGGAGTAATTTTTATTTTGATCACTAGAGAGAGTAATTGTTTCACTCGTTCATTAAACAAGATATAGCCACACTTTACATCAGCATGTCTAAATTCAATAAACACAGTTTATAATTATATATATATGTATGAATTATATGTATTTATTATGAGTATGTGTTTTAAGAAAGTTTTTAGCATTTATATGTTTATACGTTTTTTTGTAAAAATTTTTAACATGCTTATTATAAGGTTTTTAACTTTAATTATATTAAAGATGTGATTGGCTGTGAGTTTAGGAGATGGTATTTAAGGAGATTACGGATTACTGTGTGTAATGTCTGATGAAGTCTTTTGCTTTGGCTAAAATGTATTTGTACTGACAACGTTATTAAATTCAGCTTTCCTCAGGCTTTATAGTGGGGCCGTTCATCATTACAGATGGGTGTTTGGTTTGGTCCGCTTTGCAATGTGTAAAATATCTTCATTGGTGCTGTTACATAATCCAAAATGCTGACAGTATTTATAAAAACATACAACGTAACACTTTACCTTCTGTTCATTAAACAGCCAAGATTTGAAGCACAACAGCACATTTCTTGCTACTACGGTGTTACTTCTTCAGTCACTGGTCACCAGAGCTCAGTGTTTTTATAGTATCCATCATGCTACTAATAGACAGCATATCAATAAACAAGAAAGCACTGATATTATTTTGACATCAACACTGAACTTTCCTAGAGTGGATGTTGTTTACAACTGCGGACTTTCTAAAACTAACTTCACATCCCCTTTCCTAATATCTTTATAGTTACTCAGAATGCATCTTTTACTCTCACTTCTGAAATATCCCTGACTAATGCTTCCGGCATAATCTTCTTGTTTTCTTTCCACTGTTCACCTTCTCTTTATACTTAAGGTGGCGCACCCTAATCTCTATCTCAGATATCCTTTGCCAGTCAACAAGTAAATATGACCATTGTACAGGACTTTGAACATATATGGCACACTACTCCACCTTCCTGACTTGCTTTTCTGTTTATTCTATATCTTGTACATACTCAGAAGCAAAAGCAAAAATAACAGGTACTCCAGTGCGATAAAGGTTGTGGAAACAACAAATGGAAAAAGTCCAAAAAATAAAGTCCACAAACCAACCATGACAGCTCCAGATAAAAGGTTTAATTCAGTAAAAGGTTATCGCTGTCATGCCAGACCACTACTTCAGACCATCACACAACAGCTTAAAAACACACTTTATATGTATTAAAACACTGATTACTCAACAGATGATGTCATCATTATTTAAATAGATTACGAGCCTTCAATATAGGTTTTAAAGGTAGTTCTTAAGGAGATATTACACACTAAATGTCCTGATGTACTTGCCACATCTTCTTTGAAGTCTAACTGAGTTCCCCTTCTGCTTGTTGAAGTGAGCATTTTCTCCCTCTGCTGTATGTTCATTTTTGCCCTGGGGAGTTCATTTATATAGGAAAGACAATAAGAAAGTTAAAGGAAAGAATAAGAGAGTATCTTTTAGCCATGAGAAACAGAGACTATAGAAATGCCCTTGCTAAACATGTATGTGAAGCAGGGGAGGCACATAGTTTTAAGTTTAGGGTTTTAAAAAAGAAGGAATTTAGACAGCGTTTTGGAAATATAAATAACATAATAGAGCAATGTGAAGTTAAATGGATAGTAAGGATGCAGGCAGATACACACCCAGGGTTGAATGGATGTGTACCTTTATAACCTATATTGAAGGCTCATAATCTATTTAAATAATGATGACATCATTCATTCAAGTCCAACAGCTCATTTTATATGGCTTACAGAATATTAGCCAACTCAACAAAGTTCAAAGAGCACTTTTTTAGTTTTTTTTCTGATGAAATGTGACATATCATGCCATCTTCATTTTGGCTTGTAATGAGAACCTCCTTCAACATATTCGGATTCCACCACCAAGCCCATTTATTTTAACACTGACTAAGAGATAACACATTTATTTATTGACTTTTCATAAACCATGTTGAATTTGACAATTTAGTACTTTTAATTTGTCGACAAACAGAGCAACACAATAATATTGGCTGGTAATCTGACAGGAAAGTGATATACCTGTACAGCATGCACTTGCATGAGGCATTATTATGTTTTGAAGCAGCCTGAGGCATTATTATGTTTTGAAGTAGCCCAACCATAGATCACAGATATCCAATGCCTCTTTTAGTCATGCTGTTTGTTGCAAAGCTGGTGCACCACGTAGTATGCATGTACACATTAACTAGACATTCATTACATTCCTTCCCTTTTAATTTCCAATTTCAGTAATAGAATAATAGTAGCATGAGTCGAAGTAGTTAAGTAACACCATGCATATCTAACTATTTCTGCTGTGCATCTCATTCAGCTGAGGTTGGCATACTTTTTGCAGAACAGCTGTACTTGAATTTCTGTTATTTATCATATTTTAATAAAAATAGTACGTATGCATTTTAATAAGAATAGTACGTATGCATTTTAATAAGAATAGTATGTATGCATTTTAATAAGAATAGTACGTATGCATTTTTTTCACAATACCGTCATGAGGCATATAAACATTGCTCTGCAGGGATTCATTTCTGTCAGCAATGCCATTCTATATTCACTGCAGCCACACTAAACTAAATATTAACCAAAATAAACTTATACCTGTTACATTTGGTACATGTAAGGATCCTATCAGGTGTTCAAGATAAGGACTTTATGCACTTACTTAAGATGGTCATTGGGGGAGTTCTCCACTGTGTACTACAGCATCACTTACTCTGTCTCTAAGTGCTGTTTACTGATTTCAATAATCCACCCCTCTATGATCAGAGTTTTGGCATGTCATACTTTACAAAATGCAAAACACTTTGCTCACTTTATTCTGAAATCACCTATGGTACGTGGCTTTGTCTGTCATTTTTCTTTTTGGAAAATTGTAGGTCCTCTTCCTTCGTAAACAGTCTGAATCACCTGTCTATCTTCAGTTAATAGCCAGGTCATATGTATATCTTGATAATATAAGTTTGGTCATTTCTTTACAGTACTGTTTTTCATATCAGATTGTTCTTCCACACTTAGTTGTTTATTAGTTGTCAGTAGCCACACAATAGCTTAACATATATCAAATATTGCTGTATCTTCTTTAGCTTCATTGTCTAGTATTAGCAGTGCATACTTCAGGTCCAGTCCTTCAAATAACTTGGCTGTTTTGCTTGTTTTGTAATCTGTCATTAGCATCTGACCTATGATAAGATGTGTAAGTTGTCCCAGACATATGAAACATTTTTTTTTCTTTTTCTCTTCATTTATGCATTGTCAATAAGACCCATGGCCAGTGCAAATGCAGTTTTATGTTCCAGAGGAATACTGTTGATGTATTACTTTGTGCATGTATATCATTAGAATGTTTCATTTTCATGCCACTACTTACCAATAGTAACATTAAATAGATATAGTTACCAAGACAGTAGTGTAGGAGCATGAGAAACAATGTATTTTAATAAGATACACTTAAAACAAATCACATAAATGTGCATTTCTAGCCAATTTCCACATATATCCATACGGAACATGTTATTTGTTTGGTAGATCAACTGTCTAAACAACACATATTGTTGATATTGGAAGATCTGCACTACAGTAAGGATTTTATTCTATCAATTTTTCAACAAAAAAAATGTTTTTTATATACATATGCTCTCTTACAGATCCAAAGGCACAATGCTCCTTTGAGAATGGTGGATGTGATCATTACTGTAAAATGAAATCAAATTCAGTAGAGTGTTCTTGTGTAGCAGGGTATGAACTTGGAGCGGATAAAAAATCCTGCATACCTATTGGTAAGAGTCTGATAATTTTATTATTATTGCATTGTTTTTGAAACTGCAGATAAAATATTAACAGTGTACATAATAACATTTGAAAATATGTTGTAGCTTCATAAATTAATAGATTATTACTAGGCTAACAACCCAAGGGATTTTCTTGAAAAAATAGTGATGCCCTATATCTAAACAGGACATTGGGGGACAAGCGTTTATAAGCTACCAATGTCCTAAGAGACATGGCTGCTAGGTCTGGAGTAAATTTCCTATTATACCATGACCCCCCATTAATATTCCAAAACGTGCACGCTGATTGGCCAGCGTGCACGTTGTAAATCGACTTATACTAATGGAAAAAGGTCCGGTCGCCCGGACTTTTTCCATTAGTATAAGTCTCTTTTAAAACACTGTCTCGCTATGTTAAAAGAGTTTAACATAGCGACACAGGTTTAAAAAAGCAACGGAGATCTCTGTTGCTTTTTTTAAAGCTGTCTCGCTATGTTAAACTCCTTTAACATAGCGACACAGTGTGTAAAAAGCAACGGAGATCTTGCTTTCTCTGTTGCGCTTTTTTTAAACCTGTCTCGCTATGTTAAATGGGTTTAACATAGCGAGACAGTTTTAAAATAAGCAACGGAGATCTCCATTGCTTTTTACTGTTTCGTTATGTTAAATGGGTTTAACATAGTGAGACAGCTTTAAAATAAGCAATGGACATCTCCGTTGCTTATTTTAAAGCTGTCTCGCTATGTTAAACCCATTTAACATAGCGAAACAGTAAAAAGCAATGGAGATCTTGCTTTCTCCATTGCTTTTGGCCACAGCTCTGATGTACTGCGTAGGCATGCGCAGTACATCAGAACTGCGGCAGATGCCAGACAGCTGCAGAAGGGCAGCAAAGAGGCATTATACAATGCCATTATTTAAGAAAAGTAATTATTTCTTTTCTTAAATAATGTCATAGTATAATAGCAATAACCCACTTCTGGGTGTGGGTAATGCGGGATTTACCCACGGTTGTTTTTGTTACCGTGGGTAAATCCCACATTACCCACACCCAGGCGTGGGTTATTGCTATATTCCCCATCCACTGGTTTAGGTTGCTCTTAAACTGGTTAATAGATGAACTCAGCTTCACATGTATGGGAAGCCTGTTCCATAGGAGGGGCAGTCTCTAGGACACATATCTGTCACTCCACCATGTCCTGTTTAAGTCGCAGACAAAATTCAGGTCCTTAGACTTTGTATTTATGGTAATGTTTGACTTATGAATGTCTAGGAGATTCATAACTCTGGGGTTTGTGGATGCCTTGTAAGGCAGGCTTAGATCACCCCTCAGCAATATATAGGAGACTGAGTAGAGGGAAAAAGTTTTAAGGTGTTCTGCATAAGGCCATTACAACCCCATCAGGCATAATGTTTGAAACCATATTCCAATTTTTATATTGAGGACTTTTGATAGATTAGTGCCAGACATTTCTTTTTTGATAGTTTGGTTTTTGGCTAGACCATTTGACAATCCACACATACAACTAATTACAATATAAATTCACTCCTCATCCAACCATGAAAACTGTGAGATTTTCATGCCACAAGAAAAAGCCACTGTTACTAAAGTGATTCAGCTTCCTCATATTGTATATGTCTGACCATAACTGCCTAGCACTCCCTAAAGGACATCTCATCCCTTCAGAAATCTCTAACAAAATGTGTAGAAATATCACCTGCATGGTTGATCTCATACTATGAATGCCATTGTACAGTCTTGTAAAAAAAGATGATGATTTTTGGTGAAAGAACATGCAAACCCACTTCTGTGCACATCTATATGTATGATTGTTAGACAAGAATCCTTCATCGTCTCACCAGCACTATATTACAAATCAACAAAAACACCACTGTCTTAAGGCACTCATTTAACTAACGGGTTTATATTATAAAGTTGACCAACCAAAATGTCGACTTACCTTTCATCGACACATAAACATCGAAGCTGCCTTCATCGAATGGCCAAATCATCGATTTCTTTCCAAGGGAAAGAAATCGGTTGGCCTTTCTGTTACAACTGCCCTTTTCCGACTGTAGTGCAATCTCGGAGTTAGTATATTTAGTTAGGGGGGTGTGGGAGCAATGCCCCCCACTTAATAGTGATTATTTTAATGTGGTGTCCGTTGTTGGCCTAGAGATTTCTTTCTGTTGGAAAGAAATCGATGATTTGGAGTTTCAATGAAGTGCAGCTTTGACATTTAGGTGTTGATCAAAGGTAAGTTGACATTTTGGTTGTTCAACTTTATAATATAGACCCTTAACTAACTGTGTCTTATTATTGGTCAAAAAACACATAATTACCTTTAAATGTATCTAAGAAGCCTATGCGATTACAGGCTGTTTCAAAAGTAACTTTGAAACTTTCTCATAGAAAGGTCAATGTGCAGGCATTTTACAATATCTGCCCTGTTGTTATCAGTCTGTGTATTCAATCATGCTTCTTTTCATGTTTTATACTTAATGCATACCAAACTCACAATTTCTTTTATGTCATATTCTTAGCTTGTAAAGAAGATTGTCTGAATATGAGTCATCAGCCCATGGACTAATTTATTTCATAAAATATACAGTACCCAATCACATGTACACCTTCACGTGCACACATACCTTTTATATGTGTTATTATTTACATTACTGTCTTTTCATATTTGTCTCTTTCATGTGCCAGTTTTTTCTTTTTTGGAACATCAAGTTTGTGCATATATTTTTGATTGTTTTTTTTTTTTTTTGTATTTACTTATATATAATATATCGTTGACTGCGGTGGTGGTGCTGTGGTAGCGTTGTCGCCTCACAGTAAGATGTTGTCCTGTTCGATTCTCAGCTAGAGCGTCTTCTGTGTGAAGACGTGTGAATGGGTGTACCTTTGTTGAAGGATGTGCGTCAGGGCCAGCAACTCGGCACGTAAAAATCTACTGCCAATCATTAGCGGACCGGAGTTCCGTTGTGGCGACCCCTAACCGGGAAAAGGCCAAAAGACACAACAACTTATATATAATATATCTTGTAAGATATAAATGTTCTTGTCCACCAGTTTGTATTGACAGCAAAGCATTTTACATTTTGTGCACACTGGCATAATCATCCCTGGAATAATGCATTCCTCTACAAACAACACTTAAGACTGACAGAGTACAACCTCCGTAAGTTTGCAATAGTATTTTTCAAAGCACATATTATGAAAAATGCTTACAATTTTACTCCATTTGCTTTACAGGCTGTCTGCTTAGGGCATATTTTGACACAATTCAGTATAATTAATAGTTTCGTAAAAAACATTTTTCATGCTTGTTAGCTTTATGTTACTTCTTGTCATCCACTCTTTGGAAAAAATGGAAAGGCAAAGGCCAATACTAATCTAATTTGAGATTCCCCTGCAATTACATTTTTTCCTTTCCCTCTATACCATAGGTTCATAGGTTTATAGAAGGTTACTAGGCTAGCAGCCTAGTCATGATAATCCCAAGTATTCCCGTTTGTTCTTTGTGGGTAGTTTGCAGAATGGATTTATGAACAGAGTGGGTCTGTGATCAACACTGTCTACCCCTGTCCATGGGGGACATGGATGCCACCAGTGGGGAAAATTTGTGGTCTCCCATCCAGTTATCTAGGTTGTGTTTGAATAGGGTCAGTGAAGAGCTCTGTTTTATGGGAATAGGAAGTCTATTTCAGAGAAGCAGGAGTCTCTGGGGGACATATCTGTCTTTCCTGCATATTCTGTTAATATCACAGGGTAGGTTGTGATCCCTAGATTGGGTGAATCTTTTGCCATTTGACTTGCAGATGTGCAGCATTTCGATTAGGACAGCGTCAGAGATTTTCGTATAAGTCAGGCACAAGTCACCTCTCAACAGCCTATAAGATACAAAGTAAAGTGACAGGCCTGTCCATGTAGATCATGGTTTGGAGCCTATGTACTTTCATAGTGAGAAACCTATGAGGTCCCTCCAGCTGCTGCAGGTGTCTGGTGAGGTACATGCAATAGGGTGCATTGTACTTTATTAGTGCTCTGATGAGGGTTGAGTACAAAGGAGTTATAGCCTCCCTTGGCCTGAATGCTGTGCCTTCATTTATGAGGTGCACTATGTAGATGTTTTTCCTTACCACTGTGGAAACTTAGTGGTTGAAGTTCAGATTGCTATCAAGCTGTGTTCCCAATTCTTGCACTATTGGGTTGGAACTTGTGGGGGGGTGATGTCAACATTGTAAACTGTAGGGGATTCCGTTTCACCAAAGAGAATAATAATGCATTTTTTTTTGCATTTAGTTTTAGACCATAGCTTTGGCATTAATCATCCATTTGTGTTAGCTCTTCTTGTAATATGTTGATATTGTTGGGGGACTCAATGCTGCTCCCAGTTTGTAATCAACAGTGAAGTTGGTGAGCTAGAGGCCATCTACTTTGCCCTGGAATTCTGAGAAATAGATGTCATACAGTAAGGTGCCCAGCAAGACCCCTGTGGTACTCCACTGGTGATGTGTCTACTGGTGGAGGTGGATTCACCAATTATGACACAGCATGCTCAGTTGGTGAGCCAACTAGTGACCTATCTAGTAACATAAGGGTTATTCCCCAGCTGGGACAGTTTGTGAATGATGTCAGAGAGGGGGATTGTGTTGAAAGCTTTGGCAAGGTTGAGATAGGCTGTGTGCACTGTCTTACCTTCATCCATGACTTTGGTGAAATTCTCAAAGAAGTCTTCCAGGTTTAATACGCATGATGTACTCTTAATGAAGCCAAACTGGGTTGGGTCCAGCATTTAGAGGTCGCCTATGTCCTTGCTGATAAGATCCATGATAAATCTGTCCATTGCTTTGCAGATGAGGCTGGTTAGACTTTTAAGTCTGTAGTTCCCAAGGTCAGTAATTCCCAAGGTCAGTTCATGGCCCTCCTTTGTGCAGGGGAATTACTGTTGCTGTTCTCCATTCTACATAGACAATTCTCAAGCTATGATTAAAGAGAATGCCAAGTGGGTCTGCTAGGTCTTGTTTTAGATTGTTTAGTAAACAACCTGAAATATTATCTGGTCCTACTGAGGCCATGTTGTTGGCCTTGGTGAGTGCAGACATGACCTGTTCTCTAGAGATACTAGGCAGAGGACTGGTGTCAGGTTTGCTTTGGGATATGGTAGGTGGGGATAGGGGGGTGAAGTTTGGGCTAAATCTGTCAGCTAGCAGGTTGATGATATCTTCCAGTGTAGTATGAGTGATCCCATCTACAACCAGTTCGGCACATAGCTGGGCATTCCCATTTAGATTTTGGACATAGTTAAATAATGCCTTATGATTATCCTTGGCTAGGGATACAATTTTAGTTTCATAATTTGCTTTAGAAGACTTTAAGAGAGGTCTGATTTATTTGTTTGGGCTTAGGAGGGAACTCTTCCTCTGCAGAGTGATATCCCTCCTGCTTTTGGACAACAGCTCTTTCCTCTTATTATATAATCTGTTTATACTTGAAGTCCACCACAGTGGCTTGTTTTTACAGGAAGACCTGGTTTTGATCTGGTCAGGTACAGCAGAGTTTATTCGGTCTTTTAAGTGTTTGTACAGGCATTTGCATAGACTTCTACACAGTGATCATTATGTCTGTGATTGTGGTTGATATGAAGCTTTTTATACCATTACTTAGTAGGCTGTAGCTAGCTTTGGCAAATTTTTTATAATTTATGTGCCTGTGAGGGTGTCAGTTACCAGGTCCAATAAATTCCCATGCCCACATTGCATGGACTCCAAAGATTGCTTTGCATAAATAGCTGCATTACTTCTGTCTCCCTTGTGCTGTTTCACATAGCCTGAACATATGTAGTTGCTCTACATTATTTTATCCACATTTCAGCACTGAGCTGTTTCTTGTCTCTCCATTTTGTGGAGTCTGTCTGTTTGGTGTTAGCACAAGTGATAGAATACTTACATGCACAGGACCCACATAAATGGCCAACTCTTTACAGTTGTGGAACTCTCTCAAACTTCATTCCATTGCCCTGAGTAAAATGTCACTGCTTTTCTGTAGTACCATATTTCCTCTTTGTTTTGGATTATTGTTCTTTGTCCTTTTATTCCAAGATATCTTTCTTGAGAGTGTTTCCAATTACCTTTCTTAAGCTTGTCAGTTTTAACCAGCCTGCAACTGGTGTCCCAGGAATACCTGCCAACCTGCCAACTTGCCTGAATATATCACACATTCATGTATACCAACCATTAGACAATAACAGACCCTGGTGTATCTCATGGTTCTCGTTCTTTGTTTCCATTTTGGGTATTGCATTGATTATTGTCATCCATTTCCATATTACTTGACTACCAGCAGTTCACCAATTCTGATCTCATATTTTTTTGTAATCATTATTTCCAGCTCTTCAGCTAGCCCTCCCATATACAATATTATGGTTCCACTACATATTGAATTCATTTCTCTGTTGACCTTACATGCTGTGCCAAATTATGAGCCAGTGCCAGTGTTAGTACATAGAAGGGTCCCCTTACCCCTACTTCTTTGGGAGGACAAAACCTGCTTACTCTAGGGAATATACTGTTCTCCAGTTCTAGTTGTATTTTCTTTAAGCTTGGGTTCAAAAACTGTGTTGGTATGTGTCTTAATACATGTGCTATTAATGAACTTGTCTTGACATTAGTGTGTGTTACTCCTCCATGATGGTTTCTGTACTGTACTGTACCATCCCTTCTTAACATTTGTTTCCTGATTTTTGTATCAAAATTTTCAAATTCCAAATGGTTGTTCCTTCATATGTGTTTCCTACTAGCATACATACATGCAGCGGGTCATCATCCACCTCTTCTGTGGGCTCACAATGAACTAATCCTTTTTCTCATCCTGACCTGATTAATAGGATTTTCTCTTTATATATATAGATTCACTTTATATCCCCGGAATACTGAAATGTCAAAATTCAGTATTTTGAAACTATAAAGTCGAATTTTTAAAACCACATAAACCTAAAACCGCAAAATTCAAACTCTCACACACCGGAGATTTTGAATTTTGCTCTTCTAATGCACACACACACACACACCATCCTCCTCACACACAAACACACCCTGCACCCCCATGTGGGGGGCTGCACCTCCCACACCCCCCACTTATATATTCTAACTCCAAGGTCGCACTAAACACAAACACACACACAACACCACCACACAAGCTACATTCTGCTCATGCACACACATCACAGCAACAAAACACACTAACACACACCACAGCAACTACACAAAACCTTAACACACACATTTACCTAAATCCATAACCACAGCAGAACCTCAGAAGAATCATATTTGCCCATTATGTTTGACGTTAAAGGAAAAATCAGGAAGAGTGCACAGTAAAAATCTTGGCCAAATTTTGGGAACAGATAAGAAATCTGGGGATCTCATGCATGTGACCACTTTCCTTCCTAACAGCTTAAGAAGCAGTGCTTTTTCAAGTTGCATGTCAACTAGTATTACTACTCATAACAGCAATAGACATTTTGACATATGAATACACATTTCTTATGCAACTAACTGCATGATCTAACTTGTTAATGTGGTGCATTCTGTTTTGGGATAACATTATGTCTGGGCATGTAAATGCATGTAAAGAACTTACTGAGGATGCTGAAGTTTTTTTTTTTTTTTGTTATTTCAGTGAAGCCGGTCCTTTTGTGCTAAAACTGTTAGAGATCAACTGAGGAAGCTGAAGTTTCTTTCAGCAAAACTGGTCTTTTTGTGCTATAATCATCAGAGATTGTTGTGATCTCACCTATGGAGAATAAACTTTGGACTTTAGAGATACTTATTTTGTGTTAGTTCATTTGACTTCTACAATGCTTCTTGAAGCATTTTCTCTAAAAATATCTTATTATTAATGATAATAGCATTCTTTAATGTCTCAAAGGCATATTCATTATTTATTATACACCCAGGCAAGAAGATGGGAAGTAATGAAATCAGATGGCTATAGGTTGGTTGTACATTCAAGCAAAATGAAATGTGAAAATGACTCTTTCAATTTTGCTTTACATACTAATGCCTGTAGGAACATCTTATATCACACATGCCTTCTTTTTCAGTCCTGAGCCTCCATCTTTTATGTTTGAATCTAACAGACTTCTTTTCTTCACACTTTCTGAAATGTTTGTCCTCCCCACCACCCTTGTTATCCTACTCAGAATATTTATGTTGATTTGTTTTGCCTACAAGATAGAATGACTAAACCATTTACAGTATTACTGAATGATATTATTGTATACACATAGTGTACACAGCATGTGCATACACACACACACACACACACACACACACACACACACACACACACACACACACATAAAATGAGATTTGGGACAAACCAATTTGTCCAGGACCCTCCTTGGGGGGGATTAGAATAGGTGAATTGGGGGGTGAGGTGAATTTATTAAGGGAATAAAGGGTTATGTATAGTGTTAAGTCATTATGGTAGTTAGGCTTTGGATGGTAATTGGTTCATTGATGTTGGGATTTAGGGGAAGTGAGGTAGAGTTAGGGTGGGGCTTAGCTGTTATATTACTATAGTAGAGGAAGTAGTATCACATTTTGGTGTGAGTTTGTGAAGCTAACTTATGTCCACAATGACCTGTAGCTACTCTGGTCAACAGGTAGGCCTTGGATAGCTGTTGTCTAGGTGGGAAGCTTGGTAAGGCTAGCATTTGTTTTATGGGCTCATGTTGGAATAGGTGGTTAGGTTGGTAAGGTTTTTTTTTTTTGGATAATTTCTGTAGCATGCTGTAACATAAGGGGGGGGGGTGCTGTGAGTGAGTGAATGAAGGGTGGATTATTCATAGAAAACTCATAGTTTAGGATGGCAGTTGCTCTCCATTTTTCATATCTTTCCGGTGTGGCAGGGATTGATTGTGTTACAGTGATGGTGGTGTCTGGCACTCAGGGGTTGCTGGAGTCTCTTAGGTAACTCATTGGTTGGCCGCTAGACAGATACTTGGTGGTCTATTTTGGTGTGGATGGTCATTGGTGGAGTTGATCCATGAGGTGTGGTGGTCGTTTGCCTTGTGATTACTTGTGGTTACAAGGAGGATGGCTGTTGTGCATAGCATTTCGCTACTTTCACTCTGCTCGTTATACTAGTGTGAGCTTTTGGGTAGTTTGGCTAGGGAATTAAGATTTTTGTCCCATTTGTGGTGGTGGGAGTGGGATGATCTCCTGTTTTTCATGGGCTATGACTGCTAACTCATGCTGTTGGCAGTCCATGCATGCTCCACAAGGTAGTTACCCATTATGAGGGGGAGAGGTAGTGAAGGACTGTAGTCAGGAGTAGACAGGGTAGGTTAGCTAGCGATAAGGAGGTCTTGCTAATGATAGGAAGGTCTAGCTATATTGAAAAAAAAAAGAAAAAGAAGAATTAAGCAGGTAATTTTTTGCAGGATGTCAAGTCTGAAGCACAATGTATGTTATTTAGTGCTGCCAGCAGTATTTCTCTTATAAAGGGCTCAATCCTCACATCAAAGGTCTACTTGTAGTTTTATTAAAAAAATAAAATAAATTTAATTAAGCTGCCGGCAGATGCTCATACCGGTCATACCTTTTAACCCATTAGAAATAAGGAAGGCTCATAATTATCGTTCTTATAAAGCTAAGAGAGTTGCTAGCATAATGGAATCGTGTTAGCAGGTAAATTTATGAAGGATGTGAAGTCTGATGCACAATGTATGTTGTTATTTAGTGGGCTTGATCATCACATCATCCCAGTGATTTGCATAAAAAAAATAAAAAATTCAGCAGAGTTTGTGTGGAACGGACCAACACTCAATGGTTTGGATGTTCTGTGAGGGCCAGGCTTTTGAGGGGTATGTTGAGGCTGAAATTGGTATATGCTGTGTATACTCATAGTTGTGGGGTACAGGTAGGCTGAGAGGCTATGTAATAAGGTACCAAATGCGGTCAGAGTTTCAATCATGCTGGTGGTTAAAACAGGAGGGGGAGTTCCATGTGCAACTACCTAAGTGAACAGCTGGCCCCTGGTGTTTGTTTTTTTCTATTTGTCCTCTGCTCTCTGTAGATATTGTGGGTACTGCTGTAACTACTGGTGCTATTGTGTTTTTTTTCATATGGCCAGCATACAGAGTCTCCAGCAGCAGTGTGAGGTGATAGTGGTTCATGCAGAAAAGCTGTCCAGGAGGTGCCAAACACTGACTCATTGATGGCAGAACAGGTGGGAGAATCCAGCCAAAAGAGGTGTCACTCTGCACTGAAGACTTGTGGCAAGAGACAGTGATTATAGAGAGAGGTGGTTCTGGTAGGTTCATCAGCACCTGACAGGAATCAGGATGGAGAATCAGGTAATGATCTTACAATGGGTGTTCTGTTGGGCAGGGCAGATTCAGGGAATGGGGGGGGTGTTGGGGATGACAGTGAATCAATAGGGGATGACTTTTGTCATGGCTTGAATAATGTGGGAGGGCTGCGAAGGGGGTGCAGGGAATTAAGGAGCAAGTGGGAGGGAAGCAATTAGGGATGACAGTGCAGGGTCTGTTGGTAGCTTGGGATTGGGTTCACAAGTAGGTTCTGATTTTGGCATAAGACCAGGCGACTGGTTAACTATGCAGGGTTTGGGTCAAGGAACGGGCACAGTCTTTTTGACTTCGCACATTCTTTCTTCAATTAAAGAGAAGATTTGGAAAGGAGAATCTGTCAATGTCTTTGAATTAATTGATGCAGAGGGGCTACAGGGGCTGGTGGAATCTGAATCAGCAAACAGTAAATATTTTCTGCCTGCCTTAGCTGCACTGGGGAGGAAGAGGGTAGGTAGGATATACCATAGGACATGGGATAACTCGGTAGTTGGTTTTGTTTATTACATGGCAGTTTTGATGGAAAAGAATGTGACTTTGGCATTGCCTCTGTTGGGTTATTTTCCCATGATTCAGGAGGCTCAGCATTTATGGCCTGAGAATACTTGTTTGTGGTATGACCCGAAGTTTTGGAAGTGGAAAGCAGTGGATCACTCTCTCCGCTGGGAGGTGTGACACCCAGATATCTGGTTGGTTACTATGATGGATAAGTATGACAGGAGTGCTAGATGGGAAAGATGGGAGAAGGAGGAGGTGTGTGTTGGACTTTTAATGCAGGAAGTTTTTTGTGGGTAGGGTGCAGGTTCTTGCATGTTTGATCAAGGTATGGTGGGAATTCTCCAGCCATGCAGTTTGGGAAGTGGGAGGTTAAGTCTATGACTCCAAACTCAATCTCAGTTGATGGATCTTTTCTTTCTTCCCAAGGGTTTTAGATCATTAGGGGTAGAGGCAATTTTTGAGGGTCATGTGATGGAGTGCCCTTCATGGGGGCTAGGGGAAGGGGAGGTCACATTCCCCCATTAGGGTGGAGGTTCTGCAGTGCATGCTCCAATGTTTTCCTGATCCTTCTTTTAATAGGGAGATACTAGATCGTTTTTCTTGGGGGGGTTCTATTATATCCAGGGTGGTGGGGTTGTGGTGATTTGCATGAATTTGTGATTGGTACAGGATAAGGAGGACATTTTACTGAGTTTGTTAGAGAAGGAGCATCGGGTGGGTAGGTTGCTAGGGCCTTATGACAGCCCTCCCTTTGAGACTTTTAAGGTTTCTCCATTGGGCTTGGTAAAAAAGAAATTGGTGGTTGGGTTTAGATTGATTCACCACTTGTCATATCCAGAAAGGAACTCTGTTAACAATTTCATTGCAGTCAAGGATGGTAAGGTTAGTTATGCATCTTTGGATGGTGCTGAGAAGGTTATTCGGGGTTTCCAGGATCCATGGTTAGTGAAGGTGGATATTGAATCTGCCTTTCATCTGCTGCTAATCAGGTAGGAGGAGTGGCTGTTACTGGGCATGGTAGTGGGAAATAAATTGTATTTTGACAAGGCTATGCCTATGGGCTGCTCAGTAGCCTGTGCAACCTTTGAGAAATTCATTATGTTTCTTCACTGGATCTGGCAGCAGTGGGTGAGTATGCAGATGGCTGTACATTACTTAAATGATTTCTTGTTAGTTGGGGAGGGATTGGAAGGAGTGCTAGAAGGGTTGCAAGAATTTCTGGGGATATGTGATGTGTTGAGGGTTCCAATGGCTTGGCATAAGTTGGAAGGCCCAGCAAAAGATTTGGATTTTTTGGGTTTATTACTGGATGCAGAACGGGGGTTGTTTTGCTTCCCTATGGATAAGATAGACAGATTAAAGGTGAAGATTAGGACAGTCATGAACAACGATAAGGTATGGATCTTGACAGTTATGGAGCTGTTAGGGCTTTTGAACTTTGCATGGTGGGCAATGCATCCAGTGCATACATTCTGTAGGTTAATAGCCTTTTTGTTAAAAGTGTGGAAGGGCAAACACTATTGGGTTAGGGTTAACAAGTTAGTACTGGTAGATTTGGTTCTTTGGTTATCTTTTTTGGAGCAGTTCACTGGGGGTTCTTTTTTGGCAGTCAGACTGCATTGGAAAGAGGAGCTGCAGATGTTCACAGATGCAGCAGGTGATATGGGAATGAGGGCATAGTTTGAAGGACAATGGTTTGCAGCTCATTGGTCACAGGATTGTAAACAGGTGTGGAAAAGGGAGGTTACATTTTTAGAGTTAATACCAATGTGGTCAGCATTGGTTTTATGTAAGTTAGTCTTGCAGAGTTTGATAATTAATTTTTCATTTACAGAGGTGCATGTGCCTGGGGTGAGCAATACAATTGCTGACAGCTTGTCTTGATTTCAATTTTCCAGATTTCGACAGTTGGCTCCAGGGGTGGAAGAGGTACCGATAGTGCTGCCAGAGGAGGAGTGGCATCTTGTTTTGATGTAACCAGGAGGTTAGTGAAACAATCTTGGATGGTGTCTACTAGAAAGGTGTATGGTAGGGCCCTTTATGATTTTGATGAATTTGTTTTACAATTGCCAGAAGAAGAAGGGATTTGGTTGGAGAAGCTACTGATTCATTACTTGGCTCAAGCTTGGGGGCAAGGTAAGGCTTTACAAACAGTTAAGGCAGATTTGGCAGTGATTAGTATATTTGCACAGGTAACTGGGTTGCAGAATCTCATGAAGTCTTGGAAGGTTGGGCATATGTTGAGAGGATGGGGAAAAGTGACGGGAGATCATAGGGATATGCAATGGCCATTGGGGAGACAGAGTTTGAAAGATTTATTGAAGGGTTTGGTCTTACTGGAGGGGGAGTCAGTTGATTATGTTATGTAGGTTACTTTGTGTGTGTGGTTGTATTTTGGTGCATTTCAAGTGTCTATGTTGCTAGGATTGTTAGTTTGGAGGGATATAATGATATGTTCTGCGGCAGTTCACATTGAGTTGCGGAGGTCTAAAACAAATAATTTGGGGAAAGGTGCATTAATAGTGCTCAGAAAGGCAAGGAATGTTGGGCTTTGTCCAGTAGGTTGGGCTATGGAATTAATGTGTACTCAGGTGAGGGGTCTGTATGATTTGTTTTTTCATTTGTCAGATGGCAGGATGGTAACAAGTGATCAGTTTATACAAGTCATAAGGAGGGCATTTCGTTGCATCAGTTTTCTATCTGAGAGGTATTCAGCTCATTCCTTTCATATTGGTAGGGCTTCAGATTTGGCAAGGGAAGCCAGATCCATTGGGGTTATTAGAAGAGTTGGGAGATGGTCTTCTAATGCATTTTTATCTTACATTAGATAAGGAATTTCATTGTATTATTTATTTTTTTCTCTTTTAGGAAATCAGGTTGTCATCTTGGGCCATTCCTATATCCACTGGGCGGAGAAAAGGGCAGCAGTTAGGATGGATGGGAAGAATTTGGGATGGTCTTGGTTAGTTGGATGGTTACTTGGCATGGGGTTAGAGGTGTTAGGTGGGCTCAATTTATGCATGAGTTTGAAGTGGTAAGGTTACGATTAGGTTTTCCATGAATATTGGTGGTACACTTAGACGGCAATGATTTGTAAATTCTTTCTAACAGTTTTGTGGATAATATAACAGAGGATTTGTTTAAGTTGCAAACTCTATGCCCTGGTATATGTATAGTATGGTTGGAGATAGTACCATGTCTAAGTTGGAGGAATGCTGTCAGTTGTCAGGCTTTGGATTGGGTTCAGAGGTTTGTTAACCAGATGTTGGCTTGGCAGTTGGGAGCTTTAGGCATGTACATGATAGAACATAGGGACTTTAAAGACAGAGAGTGTGTTTAGTTTCGATTTGATGGGGTGCAATTGAGTGACATTGGTTTAGATTTATTTAATGTACATTTGAAATTGTTTTTAGAGGGTATGATGAATGTTAATGGACAGATGAGGGGGAATATCCTGGGATTAGGCAGGTGGGTGGAGAAGAGGGACAGGCTTGCCCTCTTCTGTTCCCCCTGTAGGTGATGGTGCTGAGAGCACTGAGTTTTGGGATCAAATGAGTTGCTGGACACTGCTTGATAACAATAAGTGAGTTGAGTTTGGATGCTGATTATTCAGAAAGACTGACCAGGCACACTGCCGGATGGATGATTTGGACAGGCTGAGTAGGTACGCTGCCCTGACGGATGATTTGGACAGAGTGAGTGGGTACACTGCCCTGATGGATGCCAGGAAGAATGTGATGACTTCAGTTAATTTATTACTTTTATATGAATAAAGTTATCAGTTTTGTTGAATTAATAAAGGTCGTCAAAATGTCTTTTGGTGTTAGTGTGAATTATTGAAAGGGGCCAGGACAAATGCACACACACATGCATACACATACACATTCATGGACAAATGCATAGCATTACTCTTATATGTGAGTAATTTAAAAAAATCATGAGTAATTTGTCATTTTGTTCTTATATTGGTTTATGAAGTGCTGTATCATGATTCTGTACAGCAGCAACTGACCACATTTGTTGGTTGAATCCAAGTCCACATCATATCACTGCTGAGTCTGAACTCCTGGTGATATGTCCTACTGCTCTGTTCTGCTGTGTTGTGTCCCATCCTCCTGTTTAGTCTATTGGCATCGGTGATGTCATTTTTCAATATTTCCATGGTACTGCATATTTTGAAGTTTGAATATTCTGCTTTTCTGTCCTGGTTGGCTACTTTGTTTTTTTTTTCCCATGCCACTGCTCTTTCCGCTATGTTGTTTGGTTTCTTTATCTTCTTAGATATCACTGTGAGAAGTATAACCTCCTTACCTTGTTACCCTTCCTTGTTAGACTCCCATTCAATTTGTTTCATTGCCAAGTAAATACTTCAGTCCTCTGAATCTATAGTGTTTAGTCTGTGCTTTATCTGTAGGAAACTTCCATGTGTCTGTCTTCTCTTTGCAATGCCAAACTGCCTATTTGATACATACTCCCAGGGTGTGTTGCCAGGCATACACCTGCTTACCAAAAAGCTTTTTTTATATGATACCATTCTTCTGCCTCTATGACTCTGTGGAAAGTTGTCAATGGATTTTGCACAGATAGTATTCCATGGTACCGCTTTAGCATTATTATTTTCTATCACATTTTCCTTGGTTTTGAAACATGCTAAAGCCATTAGCAAATATTTTGACTGACCTGTTAATTATATGTTGTAACTAAAAATATTCTTCTTGTTTCATCTGTCTGGTGACCTGTCAGGTGAATTACTTCATGGATGATTTTTTTAATGAAACTGTTCCTCTTTTTTGCACTTATATGCCCCAGTACCCCAATAACTCACACATTGTTAATTTTTGAATGGTTATTGAAGCTGTCCATTTTTCTGTGTAAAGTTTGCTGGTCCCTGCCTAGATAGCCCTGTCTGTCCTCATGCTTAATGAAATGAAATGTAGTTTTAGGGCGTCCAATTTTTTCTCCTGATAAGTCTGTTCATTTAGCTTCCATTACCATAAACGTATCTTGCTGTTTCTTTAAATCTTCACGGTAGGTTTCAACATCTTGTATGACCACCATCACCTTTTCAAACATTATTAGCCTTTCTTCTTCTGTTCATGTTTTATCAATGCTAGCTATTTTATATTAAAGCTTGATAGACATATACAGACAGTTAAGCATATCAGAAAAATATATTTTAATGTTTTTAAAAACTATTTAGCCATTTAGAAACTATGCAGCTATTCTTGTCATAGGCTGATCACTTCCTGTTTGCATAGATGGCAATTTCAATGTTATATTGGTAATAATCACCTACTGCAGTATATGACATTTAGTTACTTGGTAACTTTTATATGTTCAACCTAAATGTATTGATTTCTTGGAAGTTGTATGTGTCTTATTTGTCAAATCTGAAAGTGTTACAGTTTTGTCACCTATGGACCTTTGCTATGTCTGAATAATGTCCTCTGTGTAAAAGTACATTGCCAAGATAATCAAATTCTGATAAATTAACAAGCATTTAAATAAGTAAAATCTTCTATTTTAGCAGAAACATTTGCATGTGGACGACTTGTAGCTGGTACATCACCAACAATCATTCCAGAAACTGATCAAGGAAATATCAACATCCATAAAGATACTTTTAGCAAAGGCTACAGTGATGATATTAAAAAGATTAAGCAAAATCCGTCAAGTCACACTGAAGCAGTTGGAAATCCTCATTCCGGAATACATCGGGAATACTGCCCTGTTGGACACTGCCCTTGGCAGGTAAGTAATTTGAAACACTTATATATACCAAAGTTATACTAATTACATTTATAATATAACATAATATTGTTACTATTTACCATTTAAATGCCAGTAATGCTAAACAATTGGTAGTGCAGCATGCTAAATTCAGGTTTAATAGCCTTAAATCTGAGTGCATATTAATGTATAATTCTCTGATCTTCTGATTGCATACTGTTATGAGTTTCATCTAGTCTGTTAAACAGATGCAGTGTCACACTTTGTCCTTGAAAGCCAACATTTTTGTCTACTGGTTTAAACCACCTAGTAAAGACTAAATACAATAATTAAACAATTTATGAAATAGTTGTAACTCCCAAATCAGCTAGCATATTTTCCACTTTTTTCCCAGTTGCAAAGTCTCATATATACTGTATCCGATTTCAAAGATAACTTTGTATAACTATTGAAATTATTCATACAAGTTTATTCTGCAGTTAAATGGATTGTATATGGGGCACAGACTGACATCCTGGCATTATGTCAATTTTATTATCCTAGTCTTAGAAAATGTATTCATTTGAATTATTTTAGTTATTTAATGGAACATACTCCATCTAAGTATCCTTATGTTGAACTTGGTGACTCAGTTTATATCTTTTCAAATGTTTATATATATATATGTATATATATATATATATATATATATATATATATATATATATATATATATATATATATATATATAGTTATTTTGAAACAATTCATGTTTCACAAAAACTTATGTTGTCAATGTAACAAAATGTAATTTTGTTGATGCATCTGTAACAGCATAAAAGTATCCTTAGATCAGTTTGCCCCATACAGTTATCAAGTGTATATTACATCTATACATATATTAATCTGAGAAAATGATTAGCTATTTGTAGCAACATGCTCTAATGCTTAAATAGATCATTCTGTACTCTTTTTTAATTTCTCCAAGTCTTTTGGGTTTCTAATACCATAACAGGAATGGACCCCATTTCTAAGTCAAAGTACAATTAAAGTTCATGAAATTAGTATTGTTTCAATCTTTGATGTCAGTCAGTAGTGCTCTCCACAGCACCCACAATTTACCCAGTAATGACTCTTGCAATTCATATGGAGTTACATGTATTGGTAGCATATGTAAATAAGATTGTAAACGCTTCTTTATAAGACCTGCTGATCCTACTTCTATTGGAACTGTCTGGGTATCTTTCTTCGACATTGCTCTTGTTTCTGCCTGCAAATCCTGTACTCTATCCATTATGCAAAAATAAATGATGGAAAAGACCAAATGCTGGTGCTGAAAATGTCTTATCAAAACATAACGTGTGAGTTCTGAAAAAATGATTACTTAAAGGAGTTATCCCAAGGTTTTCATAGTAATTTCCAGTAAACGTATGATTCTGCCTAATGTCTTTATTCACAATTATTGCATGCCAACATGTAAGGCTGGTATGTAGTATATACCAAATCACTTTGGGGGTCATATAGAATCATACACAAAGGAGCAAGAACCTGCATATGATCTTTCTTAATTATAAATATAAACTATGTGATCCAGTCACTACATGTCCAAGTGAAACCTCACAATGGTCATAAGCAATTTGCAAACAGTACACATTTACATAAGGGTTATACTCAATGGTGTAGTTGTAGGACTTCCAAATGCATACAAACACAATGTTCACTGTTTGTTAGCACCGCCATCCCTCTTCTTTACTGATATATTACTTAGCAGGCAGAGATGAGCAACATACCAGTAACATATCAGTGCTAAAAATAATATATATATATATATATATATATATATTGAGAGAGAGAGAGAGAGAGAGATGTAGCTAGATTAGACCAATAGATAGATAGATAGATAGATAGATAGATAGATAGATAGATAGATAGACGGATAGATAGATAAGAACACTCTTTTACACGGTAGGAAAAATTATGCTGGCAGCATAACTTCCAAAACTGCACATAACTATTGCTGCCTCAACCACACCATACCCTCTCCCACACAGTAATGCTTCTGAGCTCCCACCAGAAGGAGCATGTTTCTCTGTCATTCTTACTAAACAGCAGTTTTTTTTATGAACTGCAGATAGGCATAATGGGAGACCACAGCAAAGCAGAGAGCAGGCAGATAATAATGTATGCATCTGCCATGTACCTATGTTCTGCAACATTCAATGTCAGAAGCACAACACAGTGATAAGGAATATAATGGAAAGGCATAACACACTTTGTGTGTTATGTGATCCTGTGTGATGGTTATAAAGGCAGACACTCATTTCAGTACTGGTGCAGTTTGCTGTCATCCTTCAATTGCATTCACAATACTGAGAAAATACAGACAAAACATGGTTGTAGGTCTCTCTGCACTATGCTTATGAATATCAGGGCACATTTTTATAACCTTCAAATGCAAACAGACAAGAACAGATTTTAAATCTGGAACATTAGATAAACTGTCAGAAGATATTAATTGTAATAAAATATTTATGCACTAGTATACGAGTTATCTGGTACAAAATGTCAGATTCCATAAAATCTACTAAATGATAACTCAGTACAGTAAATTTAAGAATGATCTGGAAAAAATGGACATTACTGGTCTTGCTCATAAGAAGTTCACAAGTATATGGCCCTACCACTCCTAGAATAATTCCACCATATATTAATAATAATCTGTCTACAGAGCCTTTCCTTCACTCAAACATGCCATGAACTGCAAGCACTACAATAACTCTCACTTAAGCACAATAAATACATTGTTAATTCTGGCATTTGTTTATGCAGATGCTGTTTGGCCACTATGACTGTTTATATTACATAAATGCCTATTTTCCCAACTGTCTAAACCCACCCTATGCTGGAAAACAAAAGCTCTGGAAAAATTATATGTTAGGTCAGATGTAATAAATTGATAATTGGCTAAGATCAGAAGTCAAAATGAAGAACCATAATTTCCCTCATAAAGTGAATTCTGTACTAACTTTCATAAAAACTTCATTATCAATACAATATTAAAGAAAAAAGGGCATGGACAGTAAAAGAAGCAGTAGGGAAAAATGGAGTTCTAGCCCGTAAAGTGCATTAATACAACCCTAAATTAATTGGTCGGATATTGACTGACAAAATCTTACACGTTAATGTGTGTAGTTATCTCTTTCTATCTATCTATCTATCTATCTATATATCTATCTATCTATCTATCTATCTATCTATCTATCTATCTATCTATCTATCTATTCTACTTTTAAATTTGAAGGTGTTTCTACTTCTGGCTAGGTATATATATATATATATATATATATATAGATATATATATATATATATATATATATATATATATATATATATATATATATATAGATAGATAAATAGATAGATAAATAGATAGATAGATAGACAGATAGACAGATAGATAGAAAATAGAGAAACTATTCAGTAAAACTGCAATGGTGACTCAGCCAAGCTAGAGTTTTCAATGTGTAACACATTAACCCTCCTACAGTGAAGACCATGGGATATATGCAAATGACCTCTAAGGAGATTCCAGTATTTCAGCTACATGACTTCTGAATGTCTGTGACTTTTTACTTTTTTAAGTCTTTATGTGTAATAAAATTTGTTTGCCATTACAAACTCAGTCACTGGAACACTGAATTAACAGTAATATAGAGGAATATCAGAAATCACACTGCTGAGTCCTGGTTGACTTTTTTGAGTCAGTCACCAGAGCTGTGGATAAGGGCAAGGCAGTTCATGCAGCCTATCTCGATCTGGCCAAGGCTTTTGATACCATTCCCCACTCAGGAATTACTGATAAACTCACCAAACTAGGCATCAACCCCTATTTCACTAGGTGGGTTGCAAACAGGCTCAAAGATAGAACTCAAAGTGTGAAAGTAGCAGACTCCAAGTCAGACTGCCAACAAGTCACGAGTGGAATGAAGACTCACCAAACACTCAGAAGGCCAAGTCTCAATTCCACTGAAAATGCAAAGTCCAACGCAGTATAAATATAAATACAAATTTATTTTAAGCTATTGAAACCATACACTTTTCGTCAGCTAACAATCTGACTTCTTCAGAAAGAACAAACAAACAATCAGTGCCTCCCCTTCATTGAGAACATTTAAATAGTTCACTAATTGAGAATAGCAAGTCACATGGTTTGACCTCTTCTGAATTAAAGTCCCAGCGCTAAAAAGTCATGAGAGGAGTCCAACAGTGACTAGTCCTGGGTCCTCTCCTTTTTGGCATCTACTTCTCAGAAGTCCAAGCCAACACGGAGGGAGTCTGGCCGACTGAGTTTGCAGACAACTGCAAAGGCCTCATTGAGACCAATGACTGGTGTTGAAACAATGGCCTTAAGCTTAATGCCAAAAAATGTGCCCCATCCCCTTTGGGAAAAACTGAATTCCCACTGATTACCACATTGATAGGAGCCCACTGAAGACTGAAGGCATTATAAGAGATTTTGGGACACAGGTAGGCAGCAACCTCTCCTTCAACCACCACATTGCCACTGTGGTCAGAAAGTCCTTCTATGTGGCACATCTCATTACCAAGGGTTTTGCATCCAGGAAGAAAGAGGTCATCATCTCTCTCAACTCTTCCCTCATTAGGGCAAGCATCGAGTATAATGCCCTATTTGGCATATACCTCACTAGACAGATGCAACAACTGGAAAGGCCACAGAAGTACCTCACGAAGAGGATCCTAGGCCTTAAACACAAGTCCTACACAGACAGACTCAAAAAACTCTAGCTATTCTCTTGTCTACTAAGAGGCGATCTTTGCTTGACTTACAAAGCCATGTCTGACCCAGCTCTGTTAGAAATACTACATCTAAAGAAATCCCAATCCCTCCACACCACATGCTCCAGAGACCTCAACCTCATTACCACAATCAACAGAACATGCTGGAGGGACAGGGTCATAACCCAGAGATTGCCCATGCTCTGAAACAGACTTCCCATACATGTCAAGCAGAGCACCTCACTAGCCCTATTCAAAGGAAATCTTGATGAGTGGATGGGAAATAAAAAGTTCACCCAGTGGCTCTACTTGATAAAGGCACTGTGAACTAATGTCAGATGGCACGATGCCAGAGCATTTCTACAGGCTAAGCCTATAAAGCCTCCAGGGACATTAGCCTAATACATACCTATAAAAACCTACAACATTAAACTCCCTGATTTTCAAACTCCATGATTTCACCTCTTCAGGACCAGTGTTAGCATTTGTTTCTTGGTACAGAAGAACAGTGTGTTTTAAAATTCAGGTTTATCCAATATTGTATATTTTTGAAAATGTAATGTTCACTGCTACCTCCTCAGTACTGCTGAATTCAACATTTTTTAGATGGAGCTTATGACAGTAAACTATATATATATATATGGTTCTACCTGACATAGTCGAAACCACACAACACCGACAACGACATCACCGACACCACATAATCGACAGTCCATTAACACGAAACCTCACATACCCGACAACGAAATAACCGACGGTACACAAACACGAAACCCCATACACTGCACACACCACAATAACAACAATAAAAAACAAAACACATCCCCATTCCACAAACCACACACACAACACAAGCACACCAAAATCCTTACAAACCCACACTAAACCTTACCCTAACCCTAAGGTCCGTCACTATCGCACGATTTAACCCGCTCCTAAGCCTAACTCACTTAACCCACCCCTATCGCTCCCTAACCCTCACTCACTTAACCCACCCCTATCGCTCCCTAACCCTAACTCACTTAACCCACCCCTATCGCTCCCTAACCCTAACTCACTTAACCCACCCCTATCGCTCCCTAACCCTAACTCACTTAACCCACCCCTATCCCCACAGACCGTCAATATCCACACTTACCTGACTCGCACCCTAACGTCCGTCACTACCGCATACTCACACAGCCTTTTCCCATGTCGGCATCCTCAGCGTCGGTGTTGTCATCCGTCGTGTCGGTCTTCTGCATTGTCGATGTTCTGGAGCTCCGGATTCCGTTGTCGGTCTTCTGCGCTGTCGACGAAGTCAGGTAGAACCATATATATATATGTGATATATGTGTGTGTTTAGTGTGTTTATGTGTGTGTGTGTGTGTGTGTGTGTGTGTGTGCATGTGTGTGTGTGCGTGCATGCGTGTGTGTGTGTGTGTGTGTGTGTGTGTGTGTGTGTGAGGTATCTTTCTTTTCATTGAATAGACACATGATTAACCTTTGTTAGGTCGACACAATTTGATAGAATGAAACAGATGGTCAGCATATGAGCATGATCAACAATCCCCAGGTAGTGGAATATTCCCTTTCCCTGGTGACTGTATGATCTCAAAATTAGTACATATAATTAGCAGGGGGTATGGGAGTACAAGTCGGCTTGCCTTCATGCAAAAAGGATTGTTTTAGTTTTGCCTACTCTGGAGTTAATCTGTGGAGCATATGATGTTTGATATTTTTAATATATATATATATATATATATATATATATATATATATATATATATATATATATATATATATATATATATATATATATATATATATATATATTGGGTTATATTCTTTTTATCAAGACTGCATTTGGCAAAAGTTAAGTTTTGCAGCATTTTATCTCCAAATGCTGCTAACTGAAAAGTGTCCATGTTTGTAGTTAACAGGGCCAGTGAATGGGATTGTGTCATTTACTTGCCCACTTCTATGCTAACTTGTAAAGGGGAGGGATTAGGGTCAGGGAATAGAGAGGAAGTTTAGGTTTAAGTAGCAAAAGGGAAGTCAGAATTAGGAGGCTGAAAAGGGATCTTATGGATATGCAGCAATCAGGGAATTTATGCACTGGTAGTTGAGTTTTATGGTTAGCAAGATATCTTGAGAATTTAGGCTTAAGAGCAGGAGAGTCATTTTAGAGTTAGAGTCCGTGATTTGGTAGGGTTTTAGAATGCAGCTGTACTGAGTTGTGGGACAGTTACATAAGATAGGAGGATTGGGATAGTTGATGTAGGACAAGTGATGTTTCAGGTTGCTTGACTGGTTTTAAAAGTTTTTATTAGGTTGGGATTCAGTGACGTTCATAAATACATACATGTATATCTATCTATATATATATATATATATATATATATATATATATATATATATATATATATATATATATATATAAATCTTAATTTATAACAATGGCAGAGGACAACTGACCTATTAGATTAGTTGCTATATGGGTATCCAGTTTGTTCTGTGCAAAGGACAAATATAGTGCAGACTACTTGTATGTTATGTTACATTCAGTTACAGATCCCTACTCCCTTGCAGACTTCAAAATATGACAAACTGTCACAATCTTTAAATTAATTTAACAGGAAAAAGAAATACTCCAACAGTAATAAACACTAAATCAATTAAAAATCAACACTAAATTCCAGAAATACACATCCCACTCACATTAAAAAGTCTGTATAAAAGTAATAATAAAAGGCAGAGCCAGATAATGGTTAAATGAGGCCCTGGGAAGGGTAAATGACCGGTGCCTCCCTAGCCATTCCAGTGTCCTATTACTCTTCTGTCTCTTCCCAGTTACCATAAAATCACTGTTCAATTACCATAATACATTTTTCAAAGCTATACTTTCTTCTTTGCTTTTACACTGATCATATAGATTTAGATTTAATTTAAAACTTATGTTTAATTTCCAATTTGTTAAGGGGTAAAAGCCTAAGTACAGCCTGGTTGACCTGGGTTTGAATAGTGGCTTTTGCAACTGATGGAGTGATGGGGAATAATGAATGTGCCCATCCTGGTTGAAAGGATGTTCACTGATGATGCTCCCTTAGAAAAGTCATGGTTTAAAGAGGGTAGTTGAACTTAAGCATAGTCAGTGAGCATGGGAGGCTGTACAGTTAAGTGGGTAGTACATACAAAAAAAAAAAAAAACACCCAGGACAGTATCAGAAACAGTCAATCCCACAAGTTGCCCCAAAACACCCCAACAGTATAATAGAAAGTCTCGGAGGCTAGGAGTTTATAGACACTGTCTCATTTAACTGTGGATAATGAGTGGCACTCAAGTATAGTTTCCATTTCAGTTCACAGTTATTAAGGTGTTTATCCATAATAACAATCATTTCTTGAACTAAAATTTGTTCTAAGACCACAAATTTAAACCAATTGTCTACTGCTTCCATCATATGTCTAAATAAAGTATGTGTGGTCTTCTTTTTAATATCTAAGTCGTGTTCATAAATTCTTTCTTTTAATCTTCTCACAGTCTTACCAACATAACATTTTGAACACAACTCACTCTAATTTTTCTCACTCACAAAAAGGACCTATTCCATTTTCTTGTGCCACAGTCCAGTAAAGATATCCTGAATGTACCTTATAGGTTCATAGGTTCATAGGTTCATACTAGGCTATCTGCCCTGGGGCATTTATAAGCCTAGCCCGATTGTGTTTGGCTTATGCCACCCCTTGATTTGAGTATACTGTGCCCTTTTTAAAGTTTAGTTTACTGTGCCTCTGTCTAATAGTGACATGGAAGTAATCCCCAGGACAAACCTATGATCCCCCATCCACTCATCAAGATTCTTCTTGAAGAGAGTCAGTGAGGTGCTCTGCCTAACATGAATTGGTATTCTATTCCAGAGTGAAGGGAGCCTCTGGGTTATGAATCTGTCCCTCCAGCATGTTCTATTTATTTCTGTGCTGAGGTTCAAGTCCCTCGAGCGCGTGGCTCTAAGGGATTTAGATTTACTGAGGTGGAGCATGTCCATTAATTCTGGGTTGGACATAGCTTTATATGTCAGGCATAGATCGCCTCGAAGTAGGCAGTATGCAACTGAGTAGAGCTGGAGTTTTTTTAACCAAGCAGCATATGGCATCTGTTTGAGTCCCTTGATCCTTCTGGTGAGGTACTTTTGGGCATTATCTTCTGGGGATTCCAGCTGTAGAGCTCAGATAGGAAACTCTTTTTGGATTTCATTTTCACGCGCTGCATTTTCTATCAGTGGGTGAATAGTGCATTCTGCTGCTTTGACTGTTCTTTCTGAATAGAAATTTTGTATATGGTTCTGTTTTTACTTTGACTTGCACAATAAGCCTGTTGATTACAAACTTTATTTGAAAGTTTTGATAGGGTTATGTTGTTCTATGTTAAACATTTCTGACAGGAATTTGTTCCTCAATTTATGATTTATTTCCTTTCTAATACTGTTTCAGACTGTTTTCATTCTTTTTGACTGAAACTATTCTTTTTTTATAAAAAATACTTTTGCACATGTATTTTATGCTTGGAACTATGTTACTGCAACTTACATTTTATTTGGTGTAATCTTTAAAACAGCAAACCCCGCAGCAATAAACTTCAGATTACTTTTGGCACCATTTTGTATGCTAAACATTTCTGACAGGAATTTTTCATCAGTTTATGATTTTTATCTTGTATAATAGTATTGTAGGCTGTGCCCATTCATTTATACTGAAAATAGCTGTCCTTTTACAAAATCAGGGAACTTTTGTGCATGCACTTTGTGCATTAAACTGTGTTAATAAAACACTGTAATTTTCTTAGTGCAGTGTTAAGAATATTTTCCCTACAGAAACATTCTGTAGATTGCTATTTACAGGGAGAAATGTGAGATTTGTGCATCTTTTTACTAGCTGACCATACAGCCAGTATTTGGTATTGAGTTGGCTAGTTTTTTGTCCTCTAACATGATGGACACAGACCTCCCCATGTAATCTTCCCCATCTGCACCTAAAAAATGAAATAATAACTCAAAAATATGCTTCAGTCTCTGACTTGTGACGCTGCAGTAGCTTTAGCTTGGGCAGGCTGTCAGACCACTCAACTTCTGTTACCTTCAGGTCCCTTCAGGTGGTCATAATATCACAACTGTGCTTGACATGAGAGTCAGGCACATCTTGTAGTGCTGTGCCATTGCCTGTTTCAGGTATGGACAAATGAAACCTGTTAAGTGCAGGGGAACTCAGGGGTACAGGATCTATTGCCAGGAATGATAGTTTTCCTCCAGAGAATTGTCAAACTGTGTATTGCATGCTTAAATGAAACAGGGCCCCTCCAAACAGTGTTGCTGCAGTCTGTGACTGGTGTCTCATCTGTGATGGTAGCTATGGATAGACCCATGGCTTAGTCATTTAGTTACAAGGTGCACACCTGGGCTATAGTAATGCAAGCACTTCTACTCCTGGTCAAACCTGCTAACAACCATATTTTTAAGGGGATACTGTATCTGATGACTCTGCTCTGTCTGTGTCAGATCAGGTGAGTTCCTCTTATGACAAAAAGATACAAGGACCCAAACAGATGTTTTCCTTTCCCTCCTTTAATCCAAGATATGGGGGTTGTCTTCTAGAAAGTGTGCAGTTCTCCTCAGTTCTTTGAGGCTTTGCCTAAAAAGGAATGATATGCCCAACCTCACCTGGTCTCCAAACAATTTTTATCTGCAGACCCTGCTTCTGTATCTCCTGTGACAATTGTTAATACAAAGATCACATCTTTTTACTCAGTCTCTGAAAATTAAGTAGGCAAGTGGCTAAAATCTCAGGGAAAGAAGTTGGCATAGTCTGGTATAGGAGCTTTTAAAGTGTTCAACTACCACTATTTTCTGTGGAAGTTTGTGTTAAGATTTGTGTGCAGTTCAGATCAGTTTGCTGTATCCTTATCTGCAGAACAAAATGTTTATGTTAAAAATATTGTGTTCATTGTCTCTCAAGTGTTAAAACATGTTCTAAAAAGTGCCTTGGAGGGAACTGATACTATTTCCAGAAATATGGTGTTATGGTGATGATTAAGAAGTATGCTGGGTTGAACGCCAGTAATTTTGATGATGAGTTAGGAAATGAGATTATGGGTGCTCCTCTTTAGTCTGATTGTGTATTTGTTACAGAAGATAATCAGATCCTTATGCACTGGGATGACTGAGGTAAATTGATGCAAGGAGTATTGAAAAGGTTTCATATTTCCCAGTTCTCCTTTAAGTAATAGTATTATTAAGTGGCCTAACCAGCAGAAGTTCCAGCTAGACAAAAACCAAGGGAATAAAAGGAAACAGCAAGATAACAACTCCAAAGAGCCTAATAAGAAGGGTTCCTTCCCTAGAAAGGAATACTCCCCTTCCTTTTATGATTATGCTGAGGCATGGCACACATCTTTATCAAGTTCCCTATTTGGTGCCTTGTCTTTCAAGTTGGCTCATAACAGGGTGGCTTGGCCATCAGTGATTTATGATGAATGGGTGGAAACACTGTTGCCAGGAGATTCAGATGGAGGTGAAAACATCTTTCACCTACATTCAGGGGTCCTCCTCATCTACTGGACCAGACTTTGTTATTCCTCCTATTCTCCAGCAAATGCCAAACTAAGGGGTCATAGAACTGGTCATCTCTTTGCAAATAATGAAATATTTCTTCTCTAACATTTTGTTTGGCTTTCCAATATGAATAGTTATAGAGAATGGCTAGGAATCATTCTTTTTGAACACATTTGTCAAGGTCCCCATTTTCAAGATGTTCATCTTGCAGACAGTGATTTCCCTGTTTCTAGATCACTGCTTCATGTGACTCTGGTTTGATGGATACCTTTCTTCATATCACTATTGCTAATCACTTCCAAGGATATCTGAGGTATGTTGTGTCTGCATCACACTATCAGTTTTCACTATTTCCCTTTGGGCTATTCAGTGCAATGTGAGTGTTTACCAAATGCCTTGCTCCAGCTTTGGCCCACTTGTGATCTCTGGGTATTCACATTTTTTCCATATTTTGATGACTTACTGATCTATGTAGAGTCTCTATCCAGGTGTGTGGAATCACTAGAGAAGGTCTTATCCTGACTCCCCATCCAGGGTTTAAATTGAACCTCTTAAAGTCATGTTTGACACCCTCACAAGGATTAAACTTTCTTGAGTTTTTGATCAACTTCAATAAGATTCTGGATCTTTGGCTTGAAGAGAAGGTCCTGTCATGCTAGACAGTGTTTCGAGAATTCTCCCTGAGGAATGATGCCTCAGGGAAAGAATTGCTAGGTTTTTTTTGGACTAATGGCATTCATGATTCTCATTTTATCAATTTTACCACTGGCCCATCCTCTCATTAAAAAAAAAAAATCAATGGTATATCTGAACTCATTGGATACAGCACCTGCTTTCCGTGGAATCCCATTTGCCAGTACTGCCCTTCATCAGACGAAAGTTACTGAAAAATTAAATGCAGATGTGCTGATGCCTGCTTGCTTGCTGGTGCTTTGCTAAAACCAAATTCAGATTAATGCACTGAACTTTGCAGACTATAACCTCTTCAGAACTATTTTATGTGCAGTACTAATAAAATAACTTGTCTGTGTAACAGATGACACATACAATACAGTACAGTTTACAGCTGTAATATTTTAGGTTTGGATTTTCATGACCAGTATAGATTAACAACCTTCCAGTACATATACCAGATCTATCAAAAATCAGATCTAACATCATACACTTTTAATGTCCTTTATATAGATTTTTATGAAAGCAGTCTTTGGAATCAAAGTGAGTATTTTTTTCTGATGTCATACAGCCTGTTCATTAAAGCAAGATGCTTATCAAACAGTAAATTAGGACATATGGCAGCCATTTTAATGGCATATACACAAGGGCACCCTCTCAAAGCTAAGCTGCTAGATAATTTCAAAATCACCCTTTCAGATAAATTAATGGAACAAAGCAAACACTTTAGGCTTGCCTTTCAGATACTATATCAAACGTCAGACAGGGACACGCAAAAAACAGAAATACAAAAACAGTTAAAACATTGATTCTTAGAGCAAATAAAAGGGGTCCCAAGGAATATTAAATGCATTTATGAAGAAAATTCAGATACCCTCACTGATTTGGTACAAAAATTAATCAGGGGATGGACTATGGCCAATGATGGGGCATTATACTCACACCATATCTTTGAACTGGGAGAAGGGGGTGACCCATTTGAGGTAATCAATGAAGTGGAAAGCTGTGGAAGGTAATGGTGGTGTGACCAACCACCAGCAGAAAGAACTGCATCAGGACTGCCACCTCCTGCTTCTGTATTCCTAACTCCAGGATCCAATACAGGTAATGCAGAAAAGGTAGCAACATGTTTTTTTCTGTAAAAAAAAATAGGGCATATTAAGCAAGATTGTGATCATTACAAGGCTTGGCATGAATACAAAGAAGAACAGGGTGTGTTTCCAAAAACAGAGCCAAAAAATTCACAAGACAATTCAGAAAAACAAGTCAATGCACAGAGACCTTACAATATTGGTAAAGGCAGCTATAAGGGTCATCAATACACAAGAAAGGGGAAGTATCCCCTGTAGATTTTCAGACACCTTCGCATGTAAATCCAAAATACTTGATAGAGAAAGCAGAGGAAATAGCTATGTGGCAGTTACATAAAGAAATTGAATAATCTAAATATGTAGATCAGTTAGATACAGAGGAAGATGACAAAACAAAAGTGTACACACACTGTTATATTTTACTACATATATATTCTAAACAAAAGTGTATATGCACTGTTATAAATGTCTAAATATATATCAAACAGTTGCAGTTCTACAGAGATTAGTGGAATATCAATCCAGGGATTCCTTTTCTCCCCACAAATGACAGTCCATATAGCTTCATCCAACTTCACTTGAGGAACTATATAAATGGGGAAGGAAGTGCTACCCACTTGGGGGATCAAGGATGTGGAGAAGCCCACCAATATCTAGGAGATGTTGGCAGTGTTCATGACTTGAAAGTCCTTCACAACCTTTGGTCACCAGGTCCTTTCCTGATAATTACAAACATAACCACAATGATGTAGTACCTAAACAAACTAGGGGGTAATGATAACCTGGGAATGGGCTTCTCCATATTCGTCAGGGATCATGCATCCCATCAGAGCAGAATGTTGTGGCAAACAGACTTAGCAGATCCTGGACAGACTCACATGAGAGAACACTCAGGGCAGTGGTGTTCCAAGATCTAGTCCAGATGTGGGGAATGCCTCGAATATATCTGTTAGCCTCCTTTCAAAACAGATAGCTGGAGAAATTCTGTTTCAGATATCCCTGCAACCATGCTTGGAGGATAGATGCAATCTCATTCCCTTGGATGAGAATGCTCCTGCATACATTTCTACCCTTTCCACTGATTTACATGGGAAAGGCACTTTTTACCAGGGCCTTTTCATCAGTGACATACAGTGGATTCTAGAAGTATTCTACGGGCAGCAACTTGGTCCTTTCTTCTTACTTTCATGAAGCACTACAAACTGCATGCTTTACCAGATCCAGTGCATGCTTTTTGAGGATTGTACACCAGTTGCTCCTAAAAATCTAACCTAAAAACTTAGCAACCAATTGCTACAGTTTATACCCTGGCTGTACTGACTGCTACATCACTCAGGTTTTAATTATATATATATATATCTATATATATATATATATATATATATCTATATATAAAAAAAAATAATTTTTTTTTACTTTTAAACTGCAGCATATATGGTTTGCTGCAATGTAGCAAGCAGTTGCCACAGTTCAGACACCACAAGGAGTGCTACAGAGCTCAGGTTTGACTGCAAATGTAATTCTGGCTTTTAAAAGGCAGTATTACATTAGAGAGTGATTGGGACTGACTGATCGCAAACCCCAACACTTTTTTGCTGGGGCTGTTGCCTCTCTTGCCCAGCCCTAGCTATGCTACTAATTCTACATTGCACTGTGCTTGTTCACTAGAATATATACACACATTTTTCTAGCTTATTAGTCTAAACTACTCTGTTGTTGATTATATTTCTGTATTTTTGCTTGTGAAATGTTAAGCCATGAAGAGTCTTAAAGTGGCCAATATTGATTAGTCTACTACCCCGATAAACATAAATAAATAAACTGCAGGTCACAATCAATCTGGTAGTATATATCTGTCTCCTTAGCATAGTTTGCAATTAAATTTCTATATTACTACTCCTGGAATCACATTATCCATTTGGCATTTCAAATGGTACTTTATATTCTTTATTATACAATGACTGCCCATTAATATTCCAAAACGAGCACACTGATTGGTCATCGCAGTTAGCATCCCAGTTGTAAATCCAAGCATATGCCAATGGAAAATGGCATACACTAACTTTTAACTTTTTTTTTACAAAAATTTAATAAATAAAAACTAAAATGTGGACTCTGGACATAGCAGAGAGACAGGACAGAATAAATACTAGGAAAATCAGGTATGTTATTCAAAACTAAAGACATGTACCCCATTTTCCTTGCATTTCCTCCAATCTGTCTCTCTCTCTTCTACCCTTAAACTATCCAAAACATTTTTTTTTTCTTTAAAAAAAAAAAGAAAAGAAAAATGAAGCAGTGGAGACCGTCTTTTCTCCATTGCTTCCTTTTCAAAGCACTGATGTACTGGGTACAAGTGGAAATGCAAGTCCCATACTCATGCACAGTACATCAGAAATGAGAGCAGAATATGTACCAGCCATGAAAGGATAGTATGGCACCATTATAGAAAGACATTTTATTTAAGAAAAGTAAGTATTTTTTTTCTTAAATAGTGTCATTGTATGGTGCTGCAGTAGCATTTTCGCCTCACAGTAAGACGCTGTCCGGTTCAATTCTCAGCTAGAGCGCCTTCTGCGTGGAGACATGCGTGAATGGGCGTACCTTCGTTGAAGGTTGTGTATCAGGGCTGGTAACTCTGCAAGTAAAAAATCCACTACCAATCATTAGCAGACCGGAGTTCCACTGTGGCGACCCCTAACCGGGAAAAGCCGAAAGACACAAACAAAGTGTCATTGTATAATAGTAATAACTAACTCTGTGGTGTGGTATTTTAAGATTTATCCAAGGTTGGGTTTATTTGATCACTCAGACTTCACACTCATGATTAAACCACACCAACTGTGGGTAAATCTTAATATACCACATCAATATCGTCAGTTATTGCTTAAGTATTCAATGCTTGAATATTTGTACTAACGCTATTCACCTATTTGAATTTGTGTATTTTTTTTTTTTTTGCATCTGGGTGAAATTGATCTTCTGGAATCAGTATAACCTTGGTTGTACTCTCTCTCTTGTCCTATTTAAAGTATAATCTTTACATTGTACTGTTTT